>NC_069505.1:138130599-138430599 GCF_027579735.1 Bombina bombina | reverse complement strand
CCTTTTGTTATAATACAGTCTTCTATGCATGCACCAAGCAACATCGGAGTAGAGTATTTAGACGAACGCTGTCATAATCTCTAATTAATGAATGTCACAAAGTATTATAGCTGCCATTCTGAAGTCTCCTCCTGAATACTTTGAGTTTAACTAGAATACAAATTTCAAGTAAATCTGTTCAAATCAGTTGTTTTATCCATAGGTAAACTTTCTCATGGTGTCAGTCAAAAAGTATTTACATATGCTTTCTCATTAAATAAGGAAGGGACATGAAATGCAACATTAAACTGTGATTCCAAAAGAGCTTTTTAAATTTCCAATTTCAATTTTACTTTTATTATTAATTTTACTTTTTCTCTCGTTATCCTCAATTGAAGTGCATGTCCTGAACTCTATAAAGCAAGTGTTTCCAACCATGTATAATGTTACCACGATTTGGCAATAGAAGTAAATTGGAAGTTATTTAAAATTACATGTATTATCTAATTAAAGAAAGTCTAATTTTAAATGTGATGTCTTAATCATTGCAGAATTTGTTTACCAATTTCCGATAAATTTGATGCTGTAGTCAAAAGAAAAATGATCTTGTCCTACTGCTAGGTGGAGGGAAAATGTATGGGTTGTTTTTGCTATTGGGTTTAATAGTTCATTCCTACTAACTTCCTGGATTAAGCACCACATCTGTTAGGCAATTTTAAATTGCTGTAAAAATTGGTGGGACATAAATCTTTAAAGGGACATTTTGGTCAAAATTGAAATGCACATAGATTAATTACATCTTTAGATAGAAACATTTTTGCAATATACATGTACAGGTATACCCCGCTCATACAGCGGGTTAGGGACCGGAGCCCCACTGTAAAGTGAAAACCGCCTTAAAGTGAAACAAGACAGTTTTAGCTTTCTTTTCACTTGCCAGTGTGTTTAAAAACTTGAAAACATGTTTGAACTAACTTTATATTAGGGGTGCAATAGTGCTACGTTTAGTTTAACACTAGCACAGCACAGTATTCAATAAATACTGCACCTGTAAAATAGTGACAATTACTGTAGTAAAATTTGCCAGACTATAGCACTGAGACACAGATTGCACTGTAATGCTGTAAACAGAGAGAACTAATCATAAGAAAATGGTGCCAGTCACTTTTCTCGCAATCTCACGATGATTACTGCACTGTTTCAAAATCACTGGAGGATGAACTTCAGCTCCACAAAGCGCTGTATTAGCGAAACGCTGTAAAGTGAAGCGCTGTAAAGTGAGGTATACCTGTATTTGCAAAAAAATGCTTCTAGTAAAAGTTATCTATGTTTTAGTGTTAAAGGGACTTGAAACCCAAACATTTTTCTTTCATGATTCAGACAGAAAAAAAACAATTATACATTTGTTTCCAATTTACTTCTATACTTCTTTGTTCTATGTTTTTCTTTGTTGAAGAGATATCTAGATAGGTAGCATGCACATGTCTTGTGCACTACATGACAGGAAATAGTGCTGCCCCCTGGGGGGGGTGCTGAGATCTTTCTCTTCCAGAGCCGCCAAGAGAACTCAGCAGTCCAGTTTGGGAAGTCCTATGTCCAATATATATATGATCCAGCTCAGGATGTCCTCAATTACATCTTAGAGCACAATTTCAGGCTCGATGGTTACACAATATCCAGAATACAAGGCGGATTTAAAATCTGTTTACAGAGCTCCCAGTTTAGTGGCCATCTTGAGTCCTAGCCAAGACGCGCCCCACAGGCCATATATTTTATTAGTATCACTTATAGACACATACCCAATACAAAGCACATATTCTAATGTGTTTTATACCCTTAGGGACTGATTTATCAAAGTGTCAATCGGCCCCAATGCATCTGTTTCCACCGGAAACAGGAGTTAAGAAGCAGCGGCCTCTGAGGAGGCGGACAGCAATCAGCCCGATCGGATACAATCGGGTTAATTGACATCCCCTGCTAGTGGCCGATTGGCCGCAAATCTGCAGGGGGCGGTATTGCACAAGCATTTCACGAGAAATGCTTGTGCAATGATAATTGCAGACAGCGTATGCTATCTGCATTTATCGATGTGCGGCGGACATGAACGCTACAGCGGATCATGTCCATCCACACAATGATAATTCGGCCCCACAGTGTATTTAAAGAAAGAGTTTGATTCTTTACAGAAGCATTGTAACCAAAGTTATATCTTCTTGTAGTGAGGATACCTGAGAATAGTAATTGACAATAATATCAGTTGAACCTTTAAAGTAGTTAAAGGGACAATTTACCCAGAAATGTTCTCCCCTTTAATTTGTTCCCAATGATCTATTTTACCTGCTGGAGTGTATTAACTTGTTAATAAGTATCTCGTTTATACTTTTTTTTAGCATTTGAAATAGCTGATTTAGCCTGTGGTATCCCCACCTATACTGAAAGTTTCTATACTTAGGTGTAGGCTATTGACAGGCAATGTAAGCACAGCCAGCAGAAGAAATTACACTCCTAATGGGGTGTAGAAGAGATAACTAATAAAATTGAAATTTTTATTGTTCTTTTTAAGTATTGGGCTTTGGTTTACAAACAGATATAATATAAGGAATCAAGTGTGTGTACAAAAAGTGATAACAGTGGGATTTTATGTTACCTGTAAGTTTAACCCATTGTAATAGGCTGTGATTTCAAGGCACAAAACCAGCAATTTCATATACACAAATAAACCTGAAAAACATAATTTATGTAAGAACTTACCTGATAAATTAATTTCTTTCATATTGGCAAGAGTCCATGAGCTATTGACGTATGGGATATACATTCCTACCAGGAGGGGCAAAGTTTCCCAAACCTCAAAATGCCTATAAATACACCCCCCACCACACCCACAATTCAGTTTATCGAATAGCCAAGAAGTGGGGTGATAAGAAAGGAGCGAAAGCATCAACAAGGAATTGGAATAATTTTGCTTTATACAAAAAAATCATAACCACCACAAAAAGGGTGGGCCTCATGGACTCTTGCCAATATGAAAGAAATGAATTTATCAGGTAAGTTCTTACATAAATTATGTTTTCTTTCATGTAATTGGCAAGAGTCCATGAGCTAGTGACGTATGGGATAGCAAATACCCAAGATGTGGAACTCCATGCAAGAGTCACTAGAGAGGGAGGGATAAAAATAAAGACAGCCAATTCCGCTGAGAATCCACAACCCAAATCAAAAAGTTTTAATCTTATAATGAAAAAAAATGAAATTATAAGCAGAAGAATCAAACTGAAACAGCTGCCTGAAGAACTTTTCTACCAAAAACTGCTTCTGAAGAAGAAAAAAACATCAAAATGGTAGAATTTAGTAAAAGTATGCAAAGAAGACCAAGTTGCTGCTTTGCAAATCTGATCAACAGAAACTTCATTCTTAAAAGCCCAGGAAGTAGAAACTGACCTAGTAGAATGAGCCGTAATCCTCTGAGGCGGGGATTTACCCGACTCTACATAAGCATAATGAATCAAAAGTTTTAACCAAGAAGCCAAAGAAATAGCAGAAGCTTTCTGACCTTTCTTAGGACCAGAAAAGATAACAAATAGACTAGAAGTCTTTCTGAAATCTTTAGTAGCTTCAACATAATATTTCAAAGCTCTTACCACATCCAAAGAATGCAAAGATTTTTCCAAAGAATTCTTAGGATTACTACACAACGAAGGGAAAACAATTTCTCAACTAATGTTGGAATTCACAACCTTAGGTAAAAATTTAAATGAAGTCCGCAAAACCGCCTTATCTTGATGAAAAATCAGAAAAGGAAACTCACAAGAAAGAGCAGATAATTCAGAAACTCTTCTAGCAGAAGAGATAGCCAAAAGAAACAATACTTTCCAAGAAAGTAACTTAATATCCAGAGAATGCATAGGCTCAAACGGAGGAGCCTGTAAAGCTCTCAAAACCAAATTAAGACTCCAAGGAGGAGAGATTAACTTAATGACAGGCTTGATACGAACCAAAGCCTGTACAAAACAACGAATGTCAGGAAGATTAGCAATTTTTCTGTGAAACAGAACAGAAAGAGCAGAGATTTGTCCTTTCAAGGAACTTGCAGACAAACCCTTATCCAAACCATCCTGAAGAAACTGTAAAATTCTAGGAATTCTAAAAGAATGCCAAGAGAACTTATGAGAGGAACACCATGAAATGTAAGTCTTCCAAACCTGGTAATAAATCTTTCTAGACACAGATTTATGAGCCTGCAACATAGTATTGATCACTGAGTCAGAGAAACCTCTATGACTAAGCACTAAGCGTTCAATCTCCATACCTTCAAATTTAATGATTTGAGATCCTGATGGAAAAACTGACCTTGAGATAGAAGGTCTGACATCCAAACAAGATCCACATACCAAAACCTGTGTGGTCATGCTGGAGCCACCAGCAGTACAAACGAACGTTCCATTATGATTTTGGAAATCACTCTTGGAAGAAGAACTAGAGGCGGAAAGATATAAGCAGGTTGATAATTCCAAGAAAGTGACAACGCATCCACTACTTCCGCCTGAGGATCCCTGGATCTGGACAGATACCTGGGAAGTTTACTGTTTAAATGAGAAGCCATCAGATCTATTTCTGGAAGCCCCCATATCTGAACAATCTGAAGAAACACATCTGGGTGAAGAGACCATTCTCCCGGATGTAAAGTCTGGCGACTGAGATAATCCGCTTCCCAATTGTCTATACCTAGGATATGAACCGAAGATATTAGACAGGAGCTGGATTCCGCCCATGAAAGTATCCGAGATACTTCTTTCATAGCCTGAGGACTGTGAGTCCCACCTTGATGATTGACATACGCCACGGTTGTGACATTGTATGTCTGAAAACAAATAAACGATTCTCTCTTCAGAAGAGGCCAGAACTGAAGAGCTCTGAAAATCGCACGGAGTTCCAAAATATTGATTGGTAATCTCGCCTCTTGAGATTTCCAAACCCCCTGCGCTGTCAGAGATCCCCAGACAGCTCCCCAACCTGAAAGACTTGCATCTGTTGAAATCACGGTCCAGGTTGGACGAAGAAAAGAGGCCCCTTGAACTAAACGGTGGTGATTTAACCACCAAGTCAGAGATAATCGTGTATTGGGATTTAAGAATATCAATTGTGATATCTTTGTATAATCCCTGCACCAAAGGTTCAGCATACAAAGCTGAAGAGGTCTCATGTGAAAACGAGCAAAGGGGATCGCGTCCAATGAGACCTAAAACTTCCATGCACATAGCTACTGAAGGGAATGATTGAGATTGAAGGTTCCGACAAGCTGAAACCAATTTCAATTTCAGACGTCTTTTGTCTGTTAGAGACAAAGTCATGGATACTGAATCTATTTGGAATCCCAAAAAGGTTACCCTTGTCTGAGGAATCAAGGAATTTTTGGTAAATTGATCCTCCAACCATGTTTTTGAAGAAACAACACAAGTTGATTTGTGTGAGATTCTGCAGAATGTAAAGACTGAGCAAGTACCAAGATATCGTCCAAATAAGGAAACACCGCAATACCCTGCTCTTTGATTACAGAGAGAAGGGCACCGAGAACCTTTGAGAAGATCCTTGGAGCTGTTGCTAGGCCAAAAGGAAGAACAACAAATTGGTAATGCTTGTCTAGAAAAGAGAATCTCAGGAACTGATAGTGATCTGGAAGATTTGGAATATGAAGATAAGCATGATTTGAGAAAATACTAACAGCGCTACTGTTTGCAATTGGAGGCACACGTCAATAGTCACCCTGGGTGTTACCCAAATAAAATAATTTGAAATATTTTCAAATGTTAACTTGCAATAAAGTTAATACAAACACAAATACCAAGAGATAATATTGTACACAGCAACTATCGTCAGATATAGTAAAAATGCTGTTTAAATGTCATAAGCACGTCTCCTAATATAAACGTGCAGCAGCAATCAAAGTTACTATTAGTTCTTTACCGCTCCGTATTTGTACCACTATTGTTCTTTTTTAGTTCTTTGGCAGTGGTTCCCAAGGCAAAAAAGATACAATTAAAATGGTTACAAACCGCACTTCAGTTCAGGTTGAAGCTATTTTGCCGGTGTCCACAATGAGTAGAAGGAAGGAGCGGGTGTCTCCTTACAGAAACTCCACAGGTCTTGCTTGAATCTGATCCGGTGCAGCTGGTGTATCACGGGGCTTCCACTGTGTGCGCCCCGTAGAGGCAAAAACTATGTGTAGGAGAAACAAGAAAACAGCGCATCCACGATTCACAGTAGAGTTTATTCAGGAGACACACCTACACATATAAAATTACACTTACAAGATAATGATGATAAAAGTGCCTGTAGCTCAAATAGCTTGATGGTTATATTCATGAGCAGTCTACACAGAGGTTTCCTCTTTATGCCGACCAGCAGCTTCCAATTCGACCTCCTCGCACAGGCTTAGATACAGCAACTTTCTCAAATACAAAGATTTAAAACACAATATTCCTCATATCATATATATTCCCATGATATGAGGAATATTGTGTTTTAAATCTTTGTATTTGAGAAAGTTGCTGTATCTAAGCCTGAGCGAGGAGGTCGAATTGGAAGCTGCTGGTCGGCATAAAGAGGAAACCTCTGTGTAGACTGCTCATGAATATAACCATCAAGCTATTTGAGCTACAGGCACTTTTATCATCATTATCTTGTAAGTGTAATTTTATATGTGTAGGTGTGTCTCCTGAATAAACTATACTGTGAATCGTGGATGCGCTGTTTTCTTGTTTCTCCTACATGAAGATAAGCATCCTGTAAGTCTATTGTGGACATATAATGCCCTTGCAGAACAAAAGGCAAAATAGTCCTTATAGTCACCATTTTGAATGTTGGTATTCTTACATAACGATTCAAAATTTTTAGATCCAGAACTGGTCTGAAAGAATTCTCTTTCTTTGGTACAATGAACAGATTTGAATAAAACCCCAGACCTCGTTCCAGATATGGAACTGGCACAATGACCCCAGATGACTCCAGGTCTGAAACACATTTCAGGAAAGCCTGAGCCTTTACTGGGTTCACTGGAATGCGTGAGAGAAAGAACCTTCTCACAGGCGGTCTTGCCTTGAAACCTATTCTGTACCCTTGAGAAACAATGTTCTGAATCCAATGATTTTGAATTGAATTGATCCAAACATCTTTGAAAAATCGTAATCTGCCCCCTACCAGCTGTGCTGGAATGAGAGCCGCACCTTCATGCGGACTTGGGGGCTGGTTTTGATTTTCTAAAAGGCTTGGATTTATTCCAGACTGGGGAAGGCTTCCAATTGAAAGCCGTTCCTTTAGGGGAAGGGTCAGGCTTCTGTTCCTTATTCTGACGAAAGGAACGAAAACGGTTAGAAGCCCTAAATTTACCCTTAGATTTTATATCCTGAGGCAAAAAAGCTTCCTTCCCCCCAGTGAAATTATAGAATACAACTGAGAACCAAATAATTTATTACCTTGGAAAGAAAGAGATAGCAACGTTGACTTAGAAGTCATATCTGCATTCCAAGATTTAAGCCATAAAGCTCTTCTAGCTAAAATCGCTAAGACATATACCTGACATCAATTCTAATGAAATCAAAAATGGCATCACAAATGAAATTATTAGCATGTTGAAGAAGCTTAACAATGCTATACACATTATGATCTGGTACTTGTTGCGCTAAAGCCTCCAACCAAAAAGTTGAAGCTGCAGCAACATCAGCCAAAGAAATAGCAGGCTTAAGAAGATTACCTGAACATAAATAAGCCTTCCTTAGAAAAGATGCAAGCTTCCTATCTAAAGGATCTTTAAAAGAAGTACTATCTGCCGTAGGAATAGTAGTACGTTTAGCAAGAGTAGAGATAGCCCCATCAACTTTGGGGATTTTTTCCCAAAACTCCAATCTATCAGCCGGCAAAGGGTACAGTCTCTTAAACCTTAAAGAAGGAGTAAATGAAGTACCCAAACTATTCCATTCCCTAGAAATTACATCTGAAATAGCATCAGGAACTGGAAAAACCTCTGGAATAACTACATGAGGTTTAAAAACCGAATTTAAACGTTTACTGGTTTTAATATCAAGAGGACTAGACTCCTCCATATCTAATGCAATTAACACCTCTTTTAGTAAAGAACGAATAAACTCCATCTTAAATAAATATGAAGATTTGTCAGTGTCAATATCTGAGGCAGAATCTTCTGAACCAAATAGATCCTCATCAGAGATAGATAAATCAGAATGTTGGCGGTCATTTAAAAATTCATCTAATTTATGATAAGTTTTAAAAGACCTTTTACGTTTATTATTATAGTGGTATAACAGCCAGTCCTTCTGAATAGAATTAGAAACAAATTCTCTTACATTAATAGGAATATCCTGAACATTAGATGTTGAAGGAACAACAGGTAATGGACTACTACTAATGGAAATATTGTCTGCTTTTGAAAGTTTATCATGACAACTAACACAAACTACAGCCGGAGGAACAGTTACCACAAGTTTACAACAAATGCACTTAGCTTTGGTAGAACCGACATCAGGCAGCAGCATTCCATAAGTAGATTCTGATACAGGGTCAGATTGCGACATCTTGCAATATGTAATAGAAAAAACAACATATAAAGCAAAATTATCAAATTCCTTAAATGACAGTTTCAGGAATGGGAAAAAATGCAAACAGAATAAGCCTCTGGAAACCAGAAGCAAAAAGAAACAGAGACTTAAATAATGTCAAAAAAACTGGCGCCAAGTATGACGCCCACAATTGACAAATTTTTTGGCGCCAAAAACGTCTGCAACAAACACAAGCGTCATAGATGACGCAATTACGTGAAAACTCTCGGCGTCAACTACGACGCCGGAAATGACGTCATTAACGTCAACAAACGTAATTCTCGCGCCAAAAATTACGCAATAAATTCTAGCATTTTTTGCACCCGCGAGCAAAAATTTTCAGGTAAGATTTTTTTTTTTTTATTCATATGCATTTCCCAAAAATGAAACTGACAGTCTGTAAGAAGGAAATATACTGATTAACCTGAATCATGGCACATATAAGTATAAAACATATATTTAGAACTTTACATATAAAGTGCCAAACCATAGCTGAGAGTGTCATAAATAAAATAAGAAGACATACTTACCAAAAGACACTCATCTACATATAGTAGATAGCCAAACCAGTACTGAAACGAGAATCAGCAGAGGTAATGGTATATAAGAGTATATCGTCAATCTGAAAAGGGAGGTAGGAGATGAATCTCTACGAACGATAACAGAGAACCTATGAAATAGATCCCCGATAGGATGACCATAGCATTCAATAGGCAATACTCCCTTCACATCCCTCTGTCATTCACTGCACTCTGAGAGGAAAACCGGGCTTCAGCATGCTGCGAAGCGCATATCAACGTAGAAATCTAGCACAAACTTACTTCACCACCTCCATAGGAGGCAAAGTTTGTAAAACTGAATTGTGGGTGTGGTGGGGGGTGTATTTATAGGCATTTTGAGGTTTGGGAAACTTTGCCCCTTCTGGTAGGAATGTATATCCCATACGTCACTAGCTCATGGACTCTTGCCAATTACATGAAAGAAATGCGATTTCTCATACATTTTATACTCTGCAGCTGCTATAAAAAGTAATTGGAAATTACATAAAAGGAAAAACAATTTTACAGTATATTATCCCTTTAATTATGGCCTCTCTGTGAGCCATCTCCTGCAGCACTCTATTCTCAGATTTGTATTTTTAATTAGGATGAACCATCACTCATATCTTAAAGGGACAGTCTACCCCAGAATTGATATTGTTTTAAAAGATAGATAATCCCTTTATTACCCAATCCCTAGTTATATAAATACACTTTTTACCTCTGTAATTATCTTGTATCTAAGTTTCTGCAAACTGCCCCCTTATTTTGGTTCTTTTGACAGACTTGCAATTTTACTAATCAGTGCTGGCTCATAGGAAACTCCACGTGCATGAGCACAGTGTTATCTATATGACACACATGAACTAACACCCTCAAGTGGTGAAAAACTGTCAAAATGCATTCACAAAAGAGGTGGACTTCACAGTCTAAGAAATTAGCATATGAACCTCCTAGGTTTAGCTTTCAACTAAGAATACCAAGAGAACAAAGAAAAATTGGTGATAAAAGTCAATTGGAAAATTGTTTATAATTACATGCCCTATCTGAATCATGAAAGTTTATTTTGGACTAGACTGTCCCTTTAACTAAGAACAAGACTCTTAGAAATCTTGCAATAAATTGGCATATTAACTGACAGAATTCAGTAGCCAAATCCTCCCTCATCTTATTTAAAGTCAACACCAGCATTTTTGTTGTTTAAAAAGATAGATAATCCCTTTATTACTCATTCCCCAGTTTTGCATAACCAACACAGTTATATTAATATACTTTTTACCTCTGTGGTTACCTTGTATCTAAGCCTCTGCAGACTGCCCTCCTTATTTCAGTTCTTTTGACAGACTTGCATTTTAACCAGTCAGGGCTGGCTTCTAGGTAACTTCACGTGCGTGAACTCAATATTAGCTATATGACACACATGAACTAATGCCCCCTAGTGGTGCAAAACTGTAAAAATGCAATCAGATAAGAGGCGGCCTTCAAGTTCTAAGAAATTAGCATATGAGCCTATCTAGGTTTAGCTTTCAACTAAGAATACCAAGAGAACAAAGCAAAATTGGTGATAAAAGTAAATTGGAAATATGTTTAAAATTACATGCCCTATCTGAATCATGAAAGTTTTTTTTGGACTTGACTGTCCCTTTAACCCTTTAATGACAGGGTTAATTTGTCTACATCGGAACAATGTTCCGATGTAAACAAATTGAAATCCCACGATCGTGAGATTTCAATGATGGGATCGGGTCAGGGGGGCGTCCCTATGACGCTAGGCACGCCCTCCAGGCTGGGATTGCATCCTGGAAGCACTGTTGTGTTTAGGACAGCCAAACGGTTAGGATGTTCTATTTCGTCCTAACAGCGCTAAAGCACAGCGCGGTTAGGACGGAATAGAACGTCATAACGGCGCTTAAAGGTTAAAGAAACTAATCTGAGCTACTTAGTGGATTAAACAAGGCTAGCTAGTCAGTTTGTTAGCAGAACTTGTATTGTTTTGCAGTTCCTTATCCTCTCACATCTGAGGCCAATCAGGGATAGATATGTGGCAGGGTTAGGCTTGTAAATTCTGCAGTGTGCACATCCAGTTCTCAGAATTGGAAAAACTGCACGTTCATAGTTTTAGTGCAGGAAAATTGACAAATGAATAATAAAAGTATGTTTCAAAGCTTTTGTCACTACACTTAAAGGGCCATAATACCCAAATGTTTAAACACTTGAAAGTGATGCAGCATAGCTGTAAAAAGCTGACTAGAAAATAGCTCCTGAACATCTCAATGTAAAAAAGAAAGATATTTTACCTCAAAAGTTCCTCAGTAGCCACCTCCCATTGTAAAGGATTTCTAAGCAGCATTTTAGTGTGTCTGTCCTGGGACATCTGAAGGGATGAGCATCGTGCACTCTCATCTTATTTCACCAATCAGGTAAAGAAACTTTACAATGAAATCTCATGAGAGTCAAGTCAAATCTCATGAGATCACAGTAAAAGTTCATGACCTCAGCACTGCTGATGCTGATTGGCTGCTGTTTATTTCTTCATTTTTTATTTTTTTTTACCTGCAGCTGGGAGCAGTTGAGTATAACTTTTTACACAGAACTTACTCTGCTGAGCTGAGGAAATTGTGAGGTAAAATATCTTCCTTTTTTACATAGAGATGCTCAGGTGATATTTTCCTGTCAGCTTTTTACAGTTATACTGCATCAGTTTCAAGTGATTTAGCATATGAGTATTATGTCCCTTTAATTAAAGGGATATGAAACTCAATTTTTTTCTTTCATGATTCAGATACGTGATTTTAAACAACTTTCTAATTTATTTCTATCATTTTTCTTTGTTCGTGTGGTATCTTTTGTTGAAAAGCAGGGTCATTTGCTTAGGAGGCGAACAATTTCTGGAACACTAGATGGCAGCAGTTTTGCAAGATTGTTATCCTTTTGCAAGAGCACTATTTCCTGTAGTGCTCCAGATGCCTACCTAGGTATCTCTTCAACATAGAATATCATGGGAAGGAAGCAAATTTGATAATAGAAGTAAATTGGAAACTTTTTTTCTTTTTTAATTGTATTCTCTATCTTAATCACAAAGAAAATTGTTGGGTTTCATATCCCTTTAATTAAACATTGTATCATTCCTGGCCCACAAGTGAGTTAAATGGCACTAGCTAATACCTGGCAAGGCATGAGCTCAAAACACTAATGTAGCAATTCTCCCTCAGATACCTGCAGTGAAACCTAGGTTCCAAAATGGCGGCACCCATAATTAGAGGACGGTGCATGATATGTATTTAGTGTTAAATGTCCCTTTAAACATCCTTCTGGAGTATTTCATGTGATGCACTCATGCTGCTTCTTCTCAGCGAGTCATAAATCTCAATGTTTAAAGGGACAGTCAACATCAGAGTTTTTGTTGTTTTAAAAGATTGATAATCCCTTTACACATTCCCCTGTTTTGCATAACCAACACAGTTATAACACGTTTTACCTCTGTAATGACCTTGTATCTAAACTTCTGCAGACTTCCCCCGTATTTCAGTTCTTTTGACAGACTTGCATTTTAGCCAATCAGTGCTCACTCCTCGGTAAATTCACGTGCATGAGCTCAATGTTATCTATATGAAACACATGAACTAACGCCCTCTAGTGGTGAAAAACTTTCAAAATGCATTTAGATTAGAGGCGACCTTCAAGGTCTAAGAAATTAGCATATGAACCTCCTAGGTTTAGCTTTTAACTAAGAATACCAAGAGAACAAAGCAAAATTGGTGATAAAAGTAAATTGGAAAGTTGTTTAAAATGACATTCCATATTTGAATCATGAAAGTTTTTTTGGACTTGACTGTCCCTTTAATGTTTTTCTTATAAATCAAGAATGTGTCTTTAATACTTTGGGACTTCTTGTGTCATCATTTGTTGGAGATTGCTTTGTTTTCTTGCATGCTATTGGCTGAGGTGGTTTCAGGAGCCTGCTGCAATTAACCATGGGAGTTATGTCATTTGAACTATACAACTGTAGACGGAGAACTCTCAGCCTAGCTGCACCGAGGGAGCCTAGTATTGTTATTACACAGCAGCTGTATGTATCTAGAGGCTGGATACTTGCTATTTGTTTTGCATTTGATAGCTTATGCTAACTGCTAATGCAACATTTATTTTTATAGTGTTTATATTTAACGATACAATAATAAGAACAAATGGAGTCTGCAAGAGAAACACCAGTGGGGATATGCAATTAAAAACAAACAGTTACTGGTATCAGAACTTTAGTCCTGGTGGTTAGTAGAAGGCAAACAATAAGCCGGTAGTAGTTATTTGGAAATTGGAGGTGCAAGAATCAACAGGCTGGCTGGTGTGGACAACCCAGCTGATGAACCCGGAACCTCTGCAGATCAGATCCGGGTGTGCTGCTGTCCGTAGTGGAAGGTGTGTGCTCTCAGGTTACACCCGGTCAGGAACAGGAACTAGGACAAAGTAGAAGACAGGCGCAGCCCAATTCAAGTGCAGGGTAATTTATTGAGACATAAGTGCAAGTACACAATACATACTCACAAACGTTTAGAAGATAAAACAGCAAAATAGGTTAAAATGATCCCTCCAGTTGGGTAGTCGTATTCATAGCCCAGGCACAAACATCTCAGTCGGATAATGCTAGGTCTGGGTGAGAGGTACTGGAACTATAATTGCTCCTGGTGGTATAGTACAGAAAAACTCTACGTACGTTTCGTCTGAGTTCGCTCAGACTTTTTCAAGAGTATAATCAAAATGGTAATAAGCGGACTGCCTCACAGGGCTCAAACCTGCTTTATAAAAGAGAGCCACTGTGGGTGGTAAAAGGATTCTCAGCCAATCACAGACCTTGCTAATTGTGCAAACTAATTATGTAAGGCTGAGTCCAATACCAATTAAACAAAGTCCTGATTGTTGCTATTATTGCACATAGTAACTAAAAAACATGTAATAAAAATATTTATAACAGTACCAATTGTGTTAGAATGATTATTTAAAGGTATTATTAAAATCATTTCTAAAATAGCCTAAAAGGATACATAAAAAATTGTGTCATAAAAAATATTAAAAATATTAAAAAATTTAGATATTTAGAAAAAATCCCTTAGTACTAAAGTGAAACAGCAAGTATAGAGAGTTAAAAAATTAAATGTCACATAAAAGCTTGTAAATCTAAATCTACATTGAGACCGTGGGGCTGCATGGAGTCAAGTTGGTAAATCCAATATGACTCCCTGCGTCTCAATGTGAGGAGTCTATTGGGATATTTGTTTGCTGGAATCCAATCTATTATTTGTATTTTTAAAGAACTGGGGTCTTTATTGTGGTGTAGCCTAAAGTGTTCTGATACGCTATGTGTAGTTAGACCTATCTTAAAGTGAAGATAAAGTTTTCGTAAGTAGCATATGTTTTTAAGTACCTTATACTCAGTTAAATCCAGTCGCTAGGTTTTTTTTCTCCAAAAAATGTAATTATTTTGGTAGATTTTTATCTTTATTTTTCATTCCGTTACCTGCCGAATCTCCGCCCATCCTCCATTTCCTGTTTTCTGACACTGTGACGTATAGAGCGGTCCCACCCGCTCTATACGTGTCTAGTAAGCTCGAGCATGGAGTAACTGCGCATGCGCATACTCTTAGGACACGGATCTTTGCGCATGCGTTAATTGCGGTTGCTCATCTCTACTGCGCTTCCTTTGTGCGCATGCGCAAAATGAGGACGCGCTCGCTTAGCCGAAAGAACTACAAAAGGCTACGCATGCGCATACATAACTAAACCTTGCTGACGTCAATTGACGGACGCTTAACGGCCAGTGAATCAATTGGTTATTCAAACAACGTGATCGTTGTCTAGAAAAAAAAATGAAATAACGGGTAGATTTACTGGGAGCCAGATCGAGGATAAGAATCAAAGATATCTAAAGTTAGATTGAGGTACGTAAATAATGATGAATTAAAGTGCTATTATTTTGCAAAGAGATATTGATTTCTTTGAAACAGTACTATTTACTTTACCTTCACTTTAATGTTATTTTAGAAATGATTTTAATAATACCTTTAAATAATCATTCTAACACAATTGGTACTGTTATAAATATTTTTATTACATGTTTTTTAGTTACTATGTGCAATAGTAGCAACAATCAGGACTTTGTTTAATTGGTATTGGACTCAGCCTTACATAATTAGTTTGCACAATTAGCAAGGTCTGTGATTGGCTGACAATCCTTTTACCACCCACAGTGGCTCTCTTTTATAAAGCAGGTTTGAGCCCTGTGAGGCAGTCAGCTTATTACCATTTTGATTATACTCTTGAAAAAGTCTGAGCGAACTCAGACGAAACATACGTAGAGTTTTTCTGTACTATACCACCAGGAGCAATTATAGTTCCAGCACCTCTCACCCAGACCTAGCATTATCCGACTGAGATGTTTGTGCCTGGGCTATGAATACGACTACCCAACTGGAGGGATCATTTTAACCTATTTTGCTGGGATATGCAATTACAATCACTGAACAATTATGAAAGTGATGGTAAACTCTCCCCTTTTTAAACTCAGATCTGGAATTAGTGATATTGTAGATGGAGTTTAATTTACCAGACGTAAGTTGCACTATAACTTACTTTTTAAAGGGACAGTCTACACCAGATTTTTTGTTTTAAAAGATAGATAATCCCTTTATTACCCATTCCCCAGTTTAGCATAACCAACCCTGTTATATTAATATACTTTTTACCTCTGTAATTACCTTGTATCGAAGCCTCTGCAAACTGCCCCTTATCTCAATTCTTTTAAAAGGCTTGCATTTTAGCCAATCAGTGCTGACATAAAGGTAACTCCACGTGCATGAGCACAGTGTTATTTATATGACACACTTGAACTAACACCATCTAGTGGTGAAAAACTGTCAAAATGCATTCAAATAAGTCAGCCTTCAATGTCTAAGAAATTAACATATGAACCTCCTAGGTTTCACTTTCAACTAAGAATACCAAAAGAACAAAGCAAAATTGGTGATAAAAGTAAATTGGAAAGTTGTTTAAAATGACATGCCCAAACTGAATCATGAAAGTTTATTTTGGACTTGACTGTCCCTTTAATATAGATATGAAATTCAAATTCCCTGTGCTCCGCCGCCCACTTCAAGCTCTCTTAATCTGACAAGATTCTATAAGATGCCTCGTCAGTATTACAAAGTTCCTCATGGACCATTTTTTCCTTGGGAATTGTGCATCTCATTAAAGGGAGGTTCCCTAATATTATTTATGTGAAGACTAGAGATACATTAGAATATATGGCTCAGTAAAATAAGCTGATGATTTCTCTCCATCAGGCTCTTAAAAGGACATGAAACCCAAACATTCATGATTCAGCTAGAGCATACACTTTTAAACAACTTTCCAATTTACTTCCATTACCTAATTTGCTACGTTCCCTTGGTATCCTTTTTTGAAAAGGATACCTAGGCAGGCTCAGGAGCTGGGAGGTAGATGCTGATTTATGGTTGCACATATATGCCTCTTGTCATTGGTTTACCATCGTGTTCAGCTAACTCCTAGTAGTGCATTGCTGCTCCTTCAATAAAGGATACCAAGAGAATTAAGCAAAGTCACACTCAGCACCAATCCTAACCATATGATGGATAAACAGAAAACTTTAGTGAGGAATACACCTTAAAGGGCTACTGAACCCAATTTTTTTCATTCATGATTCAGATAGAGCATGCAATTTTAAGCATCTTTCTAATTTACTCCGATTATCAATTTGTATTCATTCTCTTGGTATCCTTATTTGAAAAGCATAAATGTAAACTTAGGAGCCGGCTTATTTTTGGTCCAGCACCCTGAATAGTGCTGGCCGATTGGTGGCTACATTTTAGCTACCAATCAGCAAGCGCTACCCAGGTGCTGAACCAAAGATGGGTCGGCTCATAAACTTACATTCCTGCATTTTCAAATAACGATAGCAAGAGAACAAAGAAAAAATTATAATAGGAGTAAATTAGAAATCTGCTGCTCTATCTGAATCATGAAAGAAACAAAAATTGGGTTTACTATCTCTTTACCCCAGTATCCACAGATACTAATAAATCTTGCAACAAGTAAAGATAATGTGTAATAGGCATGGGCATCTGAATGTGGAAGAAAAAAGCCAAATTCCACAAGCCGCTAACTTTTCCGCATTCGGATGCAAACGAAGCATCCGACTGACCATGCCTAATGTGTACAAAGCACAGCTCTCTGCTCGTTCCTTTCACCACATTCTAATACTGTGTCAACCAATGACAGATGAGCTCATATGCAGGAGCCTACAGTAAGAAAATGTCATTTCCACACCATTCTTCAATAAACTGCACAATCACATGGCATCTTGTAATTGTAGCTAAATAAATAAATTAAAAGGGAGGTGAAAGTCAAAACGAAGCTTTCATGGTTCAGATACAGCTTGCAATTTTAAGAGACTTTAATTTAATTTGGTTATCAAATGTACTACATTCTGTTGGTATCATTGGTTGAAAAGCATACCTAGGTAGGCTCAGGAGCAGAAATGCTGCAGATTGGTGGCTGCACACATTTACATGTGTTAAGCTAGCTCCTAGTAATTGCATTACTGCTTGTGACTTACCAATTTCCCGGAGGACCGCAGGAGCTGTGGACGGACCATATGGCCCTGTCACATCCATGTGACTTACTATGTGTTTAACCTCTTTGCAAGGGTTAAAAATATGGTTTTAGAAAGCAAAAGGACAATTAAAAAATGTTCTAAAACACTTGAAAATGTTTTCTCTGCACTCTTATGTTCCTTTAATTAATATTTATACTCGAGTCCTTCCAATATATGTAATATGCATGAACATGGTACAGGACCAGAAATGTTGATGTGTTTGGTCCATCTTTCTTTGAAACAGAGACACAGTTTCTAAGCACATTTTTTTTTCTTAGGTATCAGTTTTTATTATGAACAATGACTGGATGAGTCGGTTAAAAACAACAAATGACAAAGGGAGACTTGTTAAGTCTCAATGAGAAGTGTACAGCAGTCAATGCCCAAACATTAACTAGAGATAGGAAAAATGTAGAGACAAATGCCCAAAAATATCTTGCTGTCCATGCCAATAACCTGAGCCAATTCATCAAGATACAAAAACCTCATATTCTTATGAAACTTGCAACGGATGGGTGACAATATGAACATGTATCTTTGCATTCATCCTCCCCCTTCTGGGGCGCCAGAGCCAGTAACTGATGAGTAGAACTCTTCAAGAACAAGGAACTGTTTCGGTCTGATTAGAATGTGTGGCCGGATGCCTGCAATGTAATCTGTAGCATAATTCGGTTTCCACTTGTGTCTCTATTAAATGAAACAAATAAGTTAATACATGTTAAGCTTTTAGAAGTATTTCAAACACTATTGTATATAAAAGTAAGTAATCAGCCCTTCTGTTATAAATTAAACGAACAGTAAAGTAAAAATTAAAATGTCATAGTCTAGACAGAACATGCAATAACTCTCTAATGTACTTTTAGTATCAAATTTGCTTTGTTCTCTTGATACCCTTTGTTGAAGTGCATATTTTAGTGGGCTCATAGGACCTCAGGAGAGTACATTTTTCTTTAACACTATATGGCAGATAGATTATACAAACAGGAGTCTGTAGACATCAGTATACATCTAAAACTTTGGGGCTTTGTTAGGAGTCTGAAGTTTTGTAATTTATAGGGCCGTTAGGACGGCATGGAAGAATAGCCTATTCCTATATGGGATTGCCAGCTGGTGGGGACGTGCCTAGTGTCATAGGCACTCCCCCTGACCCGATTCCATCATTGAAATTACATGAACGATCGCGTAATTTCAATTTTTACTCATTAGTTTACTTCGGAACTTTGTTTCGATGTAGATAAATGAGTCCCGGCAGGAAGGGTGTACAGAGATTAAATGTGTCTACAATTCTGTGTATACACAAACACTGAAACATAGAGGCAATGTCTAGAACAGAATGAAAAGACACAGAGACAGCAGAAAAGTGAAAACTGTAGACAAAAAAAAAAAAGAAGGAGATGAGAGACAGCAGAGAAGAATAGGGTTGTCTGTGTAAACAAAATGCACTTTAATAAGGCAGAGGGCCCTATTATCTAAAGCTTTCTAAAAAATCTCACCAGTACGATCAAGCCCTGTCTGAATTCTATAACAGCAGTTTTTACCTTGAGAACAGTGTGTTTGCAAAGGGGTTTTCCCTGCTTTTAAAAGTATGTGAAGGCAATTTATACATTACAATAGGGCTCATAAAAAAAATCATACAATAAATGAACGAAAATGTTCTGGAAAAATTAAAAAAATTGTATTGGAATTACATAGTAAAAACCCAATCTAAGGCACACAGTAGAATTTGTAATAAAACTGCTCATTAAAAAAAAAGTAGTAACATTTGTATTTATAATACAAAATTTGAAGTGTATTGTTTTTCTTATTGTAAAATGAATTTCCCCACCACTGCTAGTGGGATAAAAAGTAGAGGTTCTATTGCTGTAGCTGAAATTTCTCCACCAGGTCTGGCGTATTCTGTAAACATTTTCCCCCTGCAGCTGTCACTGTTTTTTCTCGTAAACTGAAAAGCGGTGATTTTGTGTCAAAATATGCAAAACACTTATTAGCCTAATAGAAAAACATGTATATGAATATAGGGTGCTTTTACGTTATTATACACTGAATGCAGAGCAATTTAATTTGTATTTTTAAAGTTCGCCCCTTGTTCCCTGCTAAATTTGATCTCTCTAACTATGTTTCCCTTACCAGCGAGCTTCATCACTTTTTGTGAGAGACATCTTGAGGGCAGCCCCTGAGAGTGAGTGTCATGGGGTTTTTCACATCTGTCCTGACAAGGTTTTGCTCACCGGGCCCACAGTCTCTCCTAAGAGATACACGAGTATGCCAGTGAAGTTCAGTTAAGAATAAACGTAAGCACTGTATCTACCCTAAACTGAATTTCTTTAGCTGGCTCTCGTTTACAAAGCTTTTCTATGCTCACTACAGCATTGCATTTTTTAGTATAGGTAGTGTATTTAACCAATAGAAGCAGCTATTTCAGGAACAAAATAAATGTAAAGGTGATATTTGTAGACCACTCTATTAGGTAAAATTGATGTATTAAAAAAGGGAAGAAAATTTCACAATGCAATGTCCCTTTAATCAACCTGGCTTGAAAATTTCCCTCCATCTATATAATATACTGACAAACAAAAAACTCAAATAACTCATATACATTTGGTGTCCTGTTCATTTCTTTTAATTATCTTCTACGAAACAACATTGTCTCACCTGTATTAAATAGGCGGCTACCATGGTGGCACTGCGGGAGCGCCCTGCCTTGCAGTGAATATAAACGCTATTACCTGTTGATATGCAATGAATAATAAGAACAGATAGAATTAAGATTTAGATTTAACAACAGTAATGGTTAACTCTCACTGTAGGATATAGCATAGAAAACATATGCACATGGCAATCAAGTATAGAAAAACTATAACCAAAAAGTTGTCACTGGATTCCCAAAGGACTTTGTGGTTTTGTAATTATTTCCACACGTATTTTTTCTTAATTAAGAAAATGGTATTAACTGAGAACTGAAGTTCACTTTTAATCTGTTAATGGCCTAGAATAAATGCTTGCCCATAACCCAAAGTTTTTGGGCTGGGGCATAAGAGGTTAAAGTATACTGTAAAATTGCTTTTCTCTTAATGTATTTCCAATGACTTGTTATGCCAGCTGCAAAGTATAGACTGTATGAGAAATTGCATTTTCAGGTTTATTTGTGTATATGAAATTGTTGGTTTTGTGCTTTGAAACTACAGCCTATTACAATTGGTTGAGCTTGCATGTAAAATGATATCATGTTGTGTACACATTATCATTTTGTGTATGCACATATGCTTCCTTATCTTATATTTGTCTGTAAATCAAAGCTCAATACTTAGAGAGAACAATTGAAAATTATAATGTAATTGTATAGCGCTGCGGAATCTGTTGGCGCTCTACAAATAACCGATAATAATAATTAGTTATCTCTTCTACTCCTCACTAGGAGTGTAATTTCTTCTGCTGGCTGTGTTTACATAGCCTGTCAATATAGCCTGGAAACTTTCAGTATAGGTAAGGATACCACAGGCTAAATTAGCTATTTCAAATGACAAAATAAGTTTAAAGGAGCTAGTTGTAAAAAAATGTAATACACTCCAGCAGGTAAAATGGATCATTGGAAAAAAATTCAAAGGGAAAAGTATTTGGGTAAACTGACCCTTTTATCTCTCTATGAGACTAATACCAATCAATCAAAAGTTCATAGTAATATTCTAGAGAAGTGACTACAGCATTACCCATTTGCTGATGCTTGTGAACAAATTCCGCTCCTTTCTTTAAATTTTCCAAGCTGGGAACTCCCATGTAATCTACAGTACTAAGACGCAGCTGTTCAACACCCAAGGCTCGCCACTCCTGCAATGGGCGTAAAGTGAGAGACAGAAATGAAATTCACTGTGTTCCTTTATCAGAATTAGATATAATTTACGTGAGAAAAAAAAATACGTTTTAAAATGAGAGAAACATTTACTTCATGTTTATATTTGATAGAGAGAAAAAGAACGTAATATTATGTAGGGGGAAATTAGACAAACTTCCTTTTGGGATTTTCTATGTGAATCCCCAATATAAAATCTTTCACTGGCTCCAAAAAAGGTCTCCTCATTAAAGGGATATGAAACCCAAGAAAAAAACTATTTTCTGATTCAGACAGAGCATACAAATTTTAAAAATATTCCCAATTTACTTCTATTATCAAATTTGCTTTGTTCTCATGATATTCTTTGTTGAAGAGATACCTAGGTAGGCGTCTGGAGCACTACATGACAGGAAATATTGCTGCCATCTAGTGCTCTTCCAAATGGTTAACATTCTTTCAAAACTACTGCCATACAGTGTTCGACATACGTGCATGCTCCTAAACTTACATCCCTTTTTTTTTTTTTTAAAAAGTACAAAGAACGAAAAAAAAAATTCATAAAAGAAGTGCATGTTATTTTATCACTATAATGACCCTTTCATCTAGGCACCTTCAAAGACTCAAACAAAGTCATCAACTCCTGTCAGCGTCAGTTTCTGTTTTGAACCAGCAAAGCTTAAATGCTCCCAAACTGTACTTTAACTATGTGTTTAACATATTTGCAGGAGTTGAAACTCATATGTATTCATAGTTTTTTCTTCTTCTTTTCAGGTATAGATTTCTAAGAAAAAATATATATATTTTTGCTTCAGAAAATGGCTCAAAAGTATAATCTAAAATATACCACAGAAGTGGATTGCAGCCTGATGTCCAAAATTCCAAATACTTTATTTGCCCCCTGGTGGTGTATGAGAACCTGTCAACTTGAAAATTTCTCACCTCAGCAGAGTGACACAGTAGTCTGGTTTCATATTCCTCATTCATCGTTATGACTCCACGAACATTCTCTTCATTAAGCAACTACAGGGGGGAAAAACGGATTTTTAGCCAGGAATTAATACTGGAGAAGGTAACTATTCCATTATTCACAAACTGAGCTTAAAAAAGGGACAGTAAATTGTATTAAGCACTACATAGTAATAAATACTGTGCATAATACAGTTGATCCTCATGAGGTCTTACAAAATCCTACTGCTGTTAACAAGTTAACTAACCCCAGTAGACACTTTTCAAACCACTGCCCCCATTACTGCCAAATATTTTGTAATCTAGGATGCAGCAGGTAGCACAGCCAATCAGATATCATGTCACATGACATATTAAAAGTAATTAGAACACACTTCTGTACTCCGGCTGCTCCAGCTCCAATCTTCCCAACCTGCCAGCCAAAATTATTTTATGATTCAAACGCAGCATATAATTTTAAAGAAATTTCCAGTTTATTTATATTATCTAATGTGCTTTGTAATCATAGTATCCATTACTAAAAAGCATACCTAAGTAGGCTCAGGAAAAGCAGTGCACTACTGGGAGCTAGCAGATGATTGGTGGTTGCAAATATATACCTTTTGACACTGGCTCACCTGATGTGTTCAACTAGATCCCAGAGTCTATTACTGCTCTTTCAACAATGGATGCAAGGAGAATGAAGATAATTTGATAATATATGTAAATAGGAAAGTTGTTTAAATGTGTATGCTCTGACTAAATCATAAAAGAAATAAAATGGTTTTTCATGTCTCTAAATAAAGATATGAGTCTGTTACCTCCTGCGGCAAACCATGTATCACTTTTATGGACACAGGAAAAACACTGTGTGTTGTTTTTTTAATTATCATTATTTTTATTAAAGGCCTTCAAGGAATGTGTGTAGAATCGGCACAGTATACATCACATGAATATTCTATTAGTCAAAGGGTTAAATTCACCAAGAGGACAAATAACTCTCCAATTTATATATAATCTTGTATAGTAGCTTCACTAAAGTAAATCCTCTCAGTCTCCATAAGAAAAAAAAATGTAATTCTGTTTTTCTTTGATAAGTGATTTAAATCCAGGACAGTTAGTGTTACTGCACAAGAGAAAAGTACAGAAGAAATAGTTTAATTTATATTTTATATTAGGATACTTATGGAGCTGTGCTATCACTGGGTGTGTTTTCTAGCATTATGCTCTAGGCCGCTGGTTTTCAAACCTGTTCTCAGGTCTCCCTAACAGGCCACATTTTGAGGATATCGGAACTGGTGCACAGGTGAAATAATCAGCTGATTAGTAAACATGGTTATTTTTACCTGCTCTCATCCTAGGTAATCCTGAAAACCTGGCCTGTTGGGGAGGCTTGAGAACAGATTTGAAAACCAGTGCCTAGGTATACATACAAACATATTTTACACCTCATGATGTGTATGTCTTCAAATTTGACCTTTATATTTAAAGTAAAAAAAATTAAAATCCAGTGGAACCTTGCAAAAAATGTATGTCTGGGCCCAAATGACACCAAGGTACACATGATTCACTGACCTTGGTACAATGTAGTCTATATTTTATTGTTAACATGCAGGAATGTAACAACAAGCTAAACAGGTGTTTTAGGGTCATTTTGAAATAGATAAATTAAAATGTATAAGCAGTGCATTACTATATCAGCGGCCCAGCTACACATCTTAGCTTAGATTGTTCTGCCATGTTCATATCTATTGTAAAACAAGTCTCCAGGAAAGGTTGTTGGCTTAGTATGCTGCACCATTTAGAACAAACATGTATCTGTAAACAAAACATTGTAGCCAGCGTCTGCAAGCTCTGTGACTGATGTAAATGCATGAACATGTTGGCTTTAGTGACTTATAATTAGCATGTTGCTCAATGCTTCTCCCACAAACAAGATACCCCTAATTTGACTACAGTCACGTGATAAAGTGCGCATGCTCACTTACACTAGGGCTCATTCCCCGGAAGGGCAAAGCACCAAGGATCACGGTCTCATCAATCCTATTGTACCACTTCCGATGGGTTACGTGTTTCATGAGGACGTTATAGAGTAAACTTGGATAAAATGCTGCCCGCGCTGCAACCGACATCAGTGTCATGTCTGCTGTCTCCTGAGTTGTTATATTGGATTCTGTCACCGAACTTTCTCCGTCATGTTTCATTCTTGCATCTCCGCCTATTTCCTGATTTTGCTGTCACTTTTACAGTTGGGACCGGAAGTAAAGTTTACGCCATGCTTTTTGAGGGCAACATTGCCTAAACATAAGTAGTTTGGGCACATTTGATTTGGCTGCATTAGCTTTGTTGTTGTTAAAGTGCTTCTTAAATATCTGGCGTTTAGTGGGCAGTGACCGGTTCCAATTAATTTATTTTATCAAATTTACTTTGTTATTTTAGTATCCTTTGTTGAAAAGCGTTTAGGAGTGTGAGTGTGTCTGGCACAATATATGGGAGCAGTTTTATAGCAAGAGCACTAGATGGCAGCAGTGTTTGGTTTCATACTATCTACCTAGTTATCCTCTTCAACAAAGAATATCATGAGAAATAATCAGATTTGATCATAGAAGCAAATGTTGGGTTTCGTGTCTCTTTAAAGGGACAGTCTAGTCAAAATTAAACTTTCATTATTCAGATAGAACATGCAATTTTAATCACCTTTTCAATTTACTTTTATCATCAAATTTGCTTTTTTTCTCTTGGTATTCTTAGTTTAAACTAAAACTAGGTAGGCTCATATGTTAATTTCTAAGCCCTTGAGGGCTGCCTCTTATCACATGCTTTTTAAATTGCTTTTCACAACAAGAGACTGAAAGTACACGTGGGCCATATAGATAGAACTGTGTTCAGGCACAGAAAGTTATTTAAGATTTAGCAAAACACCATGCTAAATGCAAGTCAATAGATAATAAATAAAAAATCATGTGATCAGGGGGCTGTCAGAAGGTTCTTGCACTATATACAAAGTACTGCAATACTGTGGAATGGGTAATAAAGGGATTATGTGTCTTTTAAAACAATAACAATTCTATTGTAGACTGTCCCTGAACCTATTGCCACCTGGTGGTGAGGTCCTGCATAGGGAAGTGAAGTAGGTTAATTACAGTGATAGGGTTAGATCTCATAGAGACCAACGAGTTGTCAGGTTCTTTATAGGGATGGAAACTAGACTGCTGATAATACCATGGCTCTGTTGCTCCATAGTTAAAGGGACACTCTAGTCAAAATTAAACATTCATGATTCAGATAGAGCAAGCAATTTTAAACAACTTTCCAATTTACTTCCATTAACAAAATGTGCAGTCTTTTTATATTTACACTTTTTGAGTCGCCAGCTCGTACTGAGCATGTGCAAGAATGCACTGCATATAGGTATATGCATTTGTGATTGGCTGATGGCTGTCACATGATACAGGGGGAGTGGAAATAGACATAACTTTGCAATTCATTTAACAAAAATCTACTACTCATTTGAAGTTCAGACTAAGTGCTATTGCATTGTCTTCTTATCATGCATTTGTTAATTATGCAAATCTACTGTATTGACTGGTCCTTTAAGGGATAGTAAAGTCAAAATTGAATTTTTATGATTCAGATAGAGCGTGCCATTATAAACAAGTCTCCAATTTACTTATTTTATCTACTGTCCTTCATTCTCATGGTATCCGTTGTTGAAATGTATACCTAGGTCGACTCAGGAGCAGCAATGCACTACTGGGAGCTAGCTGAAATTGGTGGCTTCAGATATGTATTTTGTAATTGCCACACCCAATCTGTTCAGCTAGCTCCCGGTAGTACATTGCTGCTTCTTTAACATAGGATACCAAGAGAATGAAACAAATTTGATAAAATAAGTAAATTGGAAAGTTATTTAAAAGTGTATGCTCTGTCTGAATCATGAAAGAAGCCAAAAGTTAATAGCAGTTTCATGACCCAGTAGCAAACATCTCAGCCCCATTCATAACAGCAGACATCATTTTATACACCATTAGTAGATATATGCACATTTGTGATATTGCCTCCCTAGCTCTTGAGGGATAGCAAATTCTTGGCCCATGGGTCACATGCAGTCCTCTGCACTAGTTTTGTGCCCCCTGGGGAAAAAGTGTAACTAAGAATGATTGGCATAGTTTTTGTGGCCCCATTAGAAAACAAAACTAAAAATGTGGGCTTTCTGTACTTAAAGTGTGTGCAAACAAGGCGGCAACACATCAAAAAGAAGCCCTCAGGAGGAAATTACAGTAGACATGTTAGGAAGTTGACCATCACTGCTCTGAATAATAACATCCCTCGCAATCTACAGTATTTGATATCTCTGAGTCACTAAGGCAAACAGAACATAACATATATACAAACTGATATAGTTAATTATAACATTGAATTGCTTCTTGTGATGACTCAGATTAAAAACTATAACCAAGAGAAAAATTCCAAAGATCTTTGATCAAATAGGATACAGATACCTTCTAAAATTTCCCAGATCCAGTCTGGGATTTTGAGATTTGAATTGGAGGGACCTGTGGGCAAATTGTAATTGTCCAGTGAGAGGAATTATTGTAGACAGGGCAGATCTGCATGGTGTTCTGTGGGCCAGTTGGCCATGGCACAGGGCTGGGCATGTCAAGATCGAGGTCGGCTGATATATTGGGTGGCCTATAGTTTAAAGGGACAGTACATAGTAAAATTAGTTTTGTTCTTTTAATCTACAGCCTATTGAATAATATAAGATCTCATTTATTTGAAATAATTTTTTATTGATATTTAAACAATACAAAAGAATAAACAAGACCTTCACAGAAGACATAGCCACTTAATGACAGATAGATCAATGAGACCAATATTAGTAGACAGTAACTAAGATTTCCTAAAAGCATTTAAAACATTTACATTTGTATCGCTATATAGATGGAATTACTTGGTCGATTACTCCTTAAACAACAGCTATCATGTATCTTGTCTGTCAGTTTGTCTGGGGGACCTGAGTGGGGTAAGGACACCCCCTCATTCCCATCTTAACCAAAAAAAATTATGAAGATCTTGAATACAAAGGGAGTACAGAGAAAAGTTGGGAAAATCAAAGGGGGAAGAGAAGAAGATAAGAGGGGAAGATGAAGAAGAGTAAGAAAATAGTGCCTTCCGACCATGACACACCCAGTGGAATTTTCATCAATAAGGATAATATTATGTTACATATTGTATATGTGCCTAATTCTATGTAAAATTTCGTCCCAGGGGGGAGCCCCCTCCTTCCAGTGACGGGCTATACATATACGTGTAGCTGTACATAAAATTTTGATAAATTGATTAATGTCTTTATTAAACTGCCTTAAGCGTACATTCAATAGGGCTTGGTTCATTGACAACTGAATGGGGCTATCTAGTATCCTACTTAAAAGGAGTGATAATTTATTCCAGATTATTTTAGAGTAAGAGCAGTCCCACCACATGTGTTTGTATGTACCTTCGACTTCACAACCACTGTAACAGAGCTTGGACCCCCGTTTAATGGAATGAGAGGTGATAATTGGATTGAGATACCATCTGAAAATTGTTTTAAGGCAATTTTCCTGCATGTCAGCACTCAACAGGCCTTTACTCGCATTATATATTAAGTTATTCCAGTCGGAAAATAAGATCTCATTTAGGGCTGCAACTAACGTCTATTTCCATAATCGAATAATCGGACGATTATTCTTCAGATTAATCAACTAATCGGATAAAAAAAAATATTTTTTCTCCTATATTTAAAATAAAATCCACATATTGAGTGTTACAAATATAAAACTAAAGACTACAACTTTACATTAACACAATATCCAATTTTTAAGCAGCAGAACACATTTTTATAATTAAGCAAAACAAAACCGCAAACTGTTTGAAAAGAGGTAGAACTAGAAGGAGACTATCACTGTTAATAATATTCTGTTATTCACTATTTCAGAAACTTTGCTTTGAAATGCAAAAATGTCAACATATACACATGCTCCTGGCTGAGGCTGGCTCTCTGTTTGCAAGATATTTTTGTCTACAGCAGCAAAGAAGTGCTCAGATGGTGCCTGAGATGCATAAGAAGGGTTTTGCCAATTTCTCAAAGGTGGGGTATTTATCTTTGTTAGCTCCACCAATACAAATTGTTTTCCTCCTTGGCAGGCGACCTCGCAAGCCAGGACTTCGTTCTAACATAAAAATATCTTAAATATCTATGTGCAATGGTAAATAACCAGCTATAAGATTAGGGAAAAAAAATATCTAGTCCACTCTTAAAATAACAAATATATACTTAGAGGTTAATGCTGGTACATATAACAATTTTATTTTAAAAAAACCAACTAACAATTTAAGTCAAAAGCGCTAGGGACTATATATCAATAATAGGACAAAGCCTTACACATTTATCTATACAGTACATCTAATCAGCAATAGCAAGCGATCCGCTAATAATTATGCTAACTGATAATAGTGCACATCAATTAAAAAAACTACTCCCATTAATCTAGTGCTGGGTGTAAATAAGAAGCTTGGCACTACAGGGAGTGCAGAATTATTAGGCAAATGAGTATTTTGACCACATCATCCTCTTTATGCATGTTGTCTTACTCCAAGCTGTATAGGCTCGAAAGCCTACTACCAATTAAGCATATTAGGTGATGTGCATCACTGTAATGAGAAGGGGTCTAATGACATCAACACCCTATATCAGGTGTGCATAATTATTAGGCAACTTCCTTTCCTTTGGCAAAATGGGTCAAAAGAAGGACTTGACAGGCTCAGAAAAGTCAAAAATAGTGAGATATCTTGCAGAGGGATGCAGCACTCTTAAAATTGCAAAGCTTCTGAAGCGTGATCATCGAACAATCAAGCGTTTCATTCAAAATAGTCAACAGGGTCGCAAGAAGCGTGTGGAAAAACCAAGGCACAAAATAACTGCCCATGAACTGAGAAAAGTCAAGCGTGCAGCTGCCAAGATGCCACTTGCCACCAGTTTGGCCATATTTCAGAGCTGCAACATCACTGGAGTGCCCAAAAGCACAAGGTGTGCAATACTCAGAGACATGGCCAAGGTAAGAAAGGCTGAAAGACGACCACCATTGAACAAGACACACAAGCTCAAACGTCTGGGCCAAGAAATATCTCAAGACTGATTTTTCTAAGGTTTTATGGACTGATGAAATGAGAGTGAGTCTTGATGGGCCAGATGGATGGGCCCGTGGCTGGATTGGTAAAGGGCAGAGAGCTCCAGTCCAACTCAGAAGCCAGCAAGGTGGAGGTGGAGTACTGGTTTGGGCTGGTATCATCAAAGATGAGCTTGTGGGGCCTTTTCGGGTTGAGGATGGAGTCAAGCTCAACTCCCAGTCCTACTGCCAGTTTCTGGAAGACACCTTCTTCAAGCAGTACAGGAAGAAGTCTGCATCCTTCAAGAAAAACATGATTTTCATGCAGGACAATGCTCCATCACACACGTCCAAGTACTCCACAGCGTGGCTGGCAAGAAAGGGTATAAAAGAAGAAAATTTAATGACATGGCCTCCTTGTTCACCTGATCTGAACCCCATTGAGAACCTGTGGTCCATCATCAAATGTGAGATTTACAAGGAGGGAAAACAGTACACCTCTCTGAACAGTGTCTGGGAGGCTGTGGTTGCTGCTGCACGCAATGTTGATGGTGAACAGATCAAAACACTGACAGAATCCATGGATGACAGGCTTTTGAGTGTCCTTGCAAAGAAAGGTGGCTATATTGGTCACTGATTTGTTTTTGTTTTGTTTTTGAATGTCAGAAATGTATATTTGTGAATGTTGAGATGTTATATTGGTTTCACTGGTAAAAATAAATAATTGAAATGGGTATATATTTGTTTTTTGTTAAGTTGCCTAATAATTATGCACAGTAATAGTCACCTGCACACACAGATATCCCCCTAAAATAGCTATAACTAAAAACAAACTAAAAACTACTTCCAAAACTATTCAGCTTTGATATTAATGAGTTTTTTGGGTTCATTGAGAACATGGTTGTTGTTCAATAATAAAATTAATCCTCAAAAATACAACTTGCCTAATAATTCTGCACTCCCTGTATATCATGTCCCAAATGACCTGATTTCATATAAAAAATCTAAACGATGACTCCTACTATTTCTGGGTTGCAATAAGCCAGGAGTAGTTGTAAACTTAAAAAGAAACTTATACTGTCTTGAAAAAGTGAAAAGTTTAGGCTAAGGACATAACCATAAAACACAATACCATGTTCAGGAGATCATCGGGGTGAAGTAGCTGGTGCCGTGTAAAAACCAACTAATCGTAAACCAACTAATCGATAATGAGATTAGTTGACGACAACTATTTTCATAATCGATTATTATTGATTATACCGATTAGTTGTTGCAGCTCTAAACTTATTATGTTATCACTTTGTGCACACACACATGCTTTCTTATCTTATATATTTTGTAAACTAAAGCTTAATACTTAGAGAGAACACTGGGAGTGTAATTTCTTCTGCTGACTGTGTTTACTTAGGCTTGTCGATAGCCTAGACTCCGGTATAGAAACTTTCAGTGTAGGTTGGGATTCCATACCCTCACACACACATTAGCCACCACCATCATATGTACTGGCAGACAGTCTGCCAGTATACAGTTTAGGGCTTTCTTTTTTCTTTAATATTAAAGTAGTTTGTTTTTCTGTTTGTCTGTAGTGTAGGGCCTCATTGCTCCCTCTGCCTTCCAAAACCATTTTTGTCATAGTGTATGGAACTCAGACCCTTCCTCCCCCTCCTCCACTGGGGCACCCACCCACCTACCTCTTTCCCTCCCAAACCTCTCACTGGCACCAACAGATAATAATTACAGTGTCCCTGTCTGTAACGATCAGGCAATCTGTCTTGATATGGTAAGGGAGCTTGATCAGTGCTTAGTTACCATATGAAGGCAGATTCCCGCAGCCCACAAAAGCGCTGCAAGGGCTGAAAAAAGATCAAACGCAGCTCTATGTTATGTGGTACGCTGGGCCTTGCACCACATGACGTAGATCTAGATCAGATTGGGCAAAGGGGTTAATGGAACATTAAAGGTATATGAAACCCCAAAATTTTCTTTTGTGGTTTAGATAGATCATACAATTATTTAAAAGTTTCCAAGTTACTTCTATTATCAAATAAAAGCACAAAAGTGATCACATACAAAAAAGTGATAAAAATAAATGTGATACAAATAAAACACAAAATCAAAGGATATAAGCGTAATTTAGTCTTTTAATCTTCAATATAATCTAAAACAACGTGTGAAAGTCCATCTTTTGATTTTTTGTATGTTCCCAATGAATCTTAAAGAGAAAACTTGTATAGTTTAATACTTCAAAAAATCAAATGAGTGCAATATGTAAAAGACACATACACTTTAGAGAGCTATTATAAGCTCGTGTATATAGCAGTCCTGATTCACAACGCTGTCAGGGTCAGCGAATAAAGCAGCTGGGGATCCGATGTATATCTATATATAAGAACTTGGAAAAGAGAGAAAAAAATAGTGTGATTCCTTAAACGCATTGCTCAGAGTGTCGTGGTAAAAAGCTAAAGAGGTGTTTAATGCCATTTTAAAGGGACAGTAAACACTGTCAATTCTTAATAATGCACAGTAAAACAACTTTGCAGTACACTTTCATGTTTCCTTTCTTCCCCTTTTTCTTTAATTTAAGTAAAAAAAATTATACATTTTCCAGTCCTAAAAATTGAAAGAGCACATGGCAGGCTTTCCAAGGCTAACAGTGGCACATATCTCTTCCTAATCTGCAGTTTATTTTTTCTGCTGAAGACAAAGAGTGATAATTTTCTGGCAAGTCGTGTTATCTCCAGACTCAAGATAATTGAGTGGAGTTTGGTAATTTAAAAACAATTACAGCAAACAAGGTATTAATCTGTTCTTATAACGATCAGACTCTGCTGATATGGTAATCCATTGGAAGACTGAAGGAAAATGTTGTAATTGCAAAATATTTTCTGTACCTTTAAGTAGGCCAAATTTTGTTCTCCACTGTTTTAATTTCAGATTACTGATTAAATGATGATTGGCTCTTGGTTAATCAGTGATCTGCATTCTAGATATTTAGATGTGACTTTAATTAAAGGGACAGTAAAGTCAAATTTAGCTTTCGTGAATCATATAGATCATACAATTTAAACAACTTTTCTACATACTTCTATTATATAATTTACTTAGTTCTCTTGTATCATTTGTTAAAAAGCATAAGTAGGTAGGTTCGGGAACAGCAATGCACTACTCGGAGCCAACTAAGGATTTGTAGCTACACATATATTCCTCATGTCATTGGTTCACCTGATGTGTTCAGCTAGCTCCCAGTAGTGCATTGCTGCTCCTTTAACAAATGATGCCAAGAAGCAAATTGCATAATAGACGTAAATTAGAAAGTTGTTCAAAGTTTTATTAAAGGGACAGTCTACACCAGAATTTTTATTGTTTAAAAAGATAGATAACCCCATTATTACCCATTACCCAGTTTTGCATAACTAACACAGTTATATTAATATATGTTTTACCTCTTTGATTAGCTTGTTTCTACGCCTCTGCAGACTGCCCCCTTATCTCAGTGCTTTTGACAGACATGCAGTTTAGCCAATCCGTGCAGACTCCTAAATAACTCCACGGGAGTAAGCACAATGTTATCTATATGACACACATGAACTAGCACAGTCTAACTGTGAAAAACTTTCAAAATGCTCTGAGCTAGGAGGAGGTTTTCAGCGGTTTAGAAATCAGTTTGAGCCTACCTAGGTTTAGCTTTTAACAAATACCACCAAGGGAACAAAGCAAATTTAATCATAAAAGTCAATTGGAAAGTTGTTTAAAATTGCATGCCCTATTTGAATCATGAAAGTTTAATTTTGACTAGACTGTCCCTTTAAAGATTTAACTGAAAGGTAGTTGTATATTTGCACTTGTAATTGTTTGTTTTGTACTTAAAGGGACAGTCTAGGCCAAAATAAACTTTCATGATTCAGATAGAGCATGTAATTTTAAACAATTTTCCAATTTACTTTTATCACCAATTTTGCTTTGTTCTCTTGGTATTCTTAGTTGAATGCTTAACCTAGGAGGTTCATATGCTAATTTCTTAGACCTTGAAGCCCACCTCTTTCAGATTGCATTTTAACAGTTTCTCACCACTAGAGGGTGTTAGTTCACATATTTCATATAGATAACACTGTGCTTGTGCACGATAAGTTATCTAGGAGCAGGCACTGATTGGCTAGACTGCAAGTCTGTCAAAAGAACTGAAAAAAGGGGCAGTTTGCAGAGGCTTAGATACAAGATAATCACAGAGGTTAAAATTATATTATTATAACTGTGTTGGTTATGCAAAACTGGGAAATGGATAATAAAGGGATTATCTATCTTTTAAAAGAATAAAAATTCTGGTGTAGACCGTCCCTTTAATTATTTGATTAATTTTACGATACTTTTCCATTTACTTCTTTTGCCAAATTGACTTTGTTTTATGTGTATTCTTTATTGAAAAGCATACCTAGATAGGCTCAGAAACACCAATACACTACTGAGAGTTAGCTGGTGATTGGTGGCTTCACATACATGCCTCTTGTCACTAGCTCATCAAATGTGTTTGTCTAGCTCCCAGTAGTGCATTGTAACTTTAATGATGTGTTTAACCCATTTATAATGGTTTAATTCCTAGATAAATGCAAGCAATAGTGCAATAATAAAATGCTCAAACAAATTATCTTCTTTTTGCACTTTATGTTCCTTAAAAGGACATTAAACACTTTGAGATTGTAATATACAATGATAAATTGTATATATATCAAAAAGTCTTTGTTGTGCTGATTTTCAGACTCCTAACCAAGCCCCACAGCGCTAGATGTATACTCTCGTTTACAGGCTCCTGTTTATGTTATCTGTCTTTTCAAATGCAGAGAGTGGGGGGAGTGTCTGCTCTTTTTGTTTACCCAGCCCCTTTCAGTGGGTGTCCCAGACTACCTCATTAACAGAGCTAACTGGGAGCTTCTATGTAAGTTTTTTTTAAAGGTTTTATACTGGATTTTTATATCAGTATCTGTGCATATTATTCTTTATAGTAGTGTCTATTACATGCAGTTATATGAAAATTGATGTATACTGTCCCTTTAAGATGCAAATAGTTTCTCCTCCTTCTATTATCATATTCACAAATCTTGTCTTTGTATCTAGTTAACAATAGCATCTTGTGGAGTGACTTGCTGGGAAAGAGTTTATAAATACCTTGTTCTAGGTCTTCAACCACATTGATATTCCTAACGCCTGCAAGCTCCTCTCTGCATATTGTGGCAGGTACAAGTAATTATTCAAATTTTCTTTTGAAGTTAGATTATCAGCTTTGAGTACTAATATCGCTTTTTGGGAAGTTTGAACCCTTCTGAGAGAGTCGGTTGTAGTTGATAATAAAGGAGTAAATTGAACTCAGATTCTACTTGTTCAAGTGGTTGAAAGTAACAATTAAAGGTACAGTGTACTGTAAATTGTTTTCTCCTTACTGTTTTTCCAATGATTTGTTATACTAGATGCAGAGTTCATGAGAAATGTTTTTTTTTGTAGATGATATAGCTGTTTTTGAAACCACATCCCAGCTTGGATGGTCCTTTTCCTCTTTCCCTGAGAACACGATGGCTGTTTTTTCCAAAAACTATTTGAAATGTTAACTCGTCAGACCATGAAATACAATTCCACTGTGCTACTGTCCATCTCAGATGAGAGCGAGCCCAGAGAAGTCGGCGGCGCTTCTGGACAGTGTTGATGGATGTATGGCTTCTACTTATTCAAACCAGTTCTAGATCTAAAAATTTTGAATCATTATGTAAGAGTACCAACTTTCAAGATGGTGACTATAAGGACTATTATGCCTTTTGTTCAGCAAGGGCATTATATGTCCCCAATAGACTTACAGGATGCTTATCTTCATATTCCGATTCATCCAGACCATTATCAGTTTCTGAGATTCTCTTTTCTAGACAAGCATTACCAATTTGTCGCTCTTCCGTTTGGCCTAGCAACAGCTCCAAGAATCTTTTCGAAGGTTCTCGGTGCCCTACTCTCTGTAATCAGAGAACAGGGTATTGCAGTGTTTCCTTATTTGGACGATATCTTGGTACTAGCTCAGTTTTTACATTCTGCAGAATCTCACACGAATCAACTAGTGTTGTTTCTTCAAAAACATGGTTGGAGGATCATTTTACCAAAAAGACAAGGGTCACCTTTTTAGGTTTCCAGATAGATTCAGTGTCCATGTCTCTGTCTCTAACAGACAAGAGATGTTTAAAATTGGTTTCAGCCTGTCGGAACCTTCAGTCTCAGTCATTCCCTTCAGTAGCTATGTCCATGGAAGTTTTAGGTCTCATGACTGCAGCATCGGACACGATCCCCTTTGCTCGTTTTCATATGAGACCTCTCCAGCTTTGTATGCTGAACCAATAGTGCAGGGATTATACAAGGATATCACAATTAATATCCTTAAATCCCAATGTTCAACTATCTCTGACTTGGTGGTTAGATCACCATCGTATAGTTCTACGGGCCTCTTTTGTTCGTCCAACCTGGCCTGTGATCACAACAGATGCGAGTCTTTCAGGTTGGGGAGCTGTTTGGGGATCTCTGACAGCACAAGGGGTTTGGAAATCTCAAGAGGCGAGATTACCAATCAATATTTTGGAACTCCGTGCGATTTTCAGGGCTCTTCAGATTTGGTCTCTGTTGAAGAGAGAACCATTCATTTGTTTTCAGACAGACAATATCACTACTGTGGCATATGTCAATCATCAGGGTGGGACTCACAGTCCCCAAGCTATGCAAGAAGTATCCCGGATACTTGCTTGGGCGGAATCCAGCTCCTGTCTAATCTCTGCGGTTCATATCCCAGGTATAGACAATTGGGAAGCGGATTATCTCAGCCGTCAGATTTTACATCCGGGGGAGTGGTCCCTCCATCCAGATGTGTTTTCTCAGGTTGTTCAGATTTGGGGTCTTCCAGAAATAGTTCTGATGGCTTCTCATCTAAACAAGAAACAAGAAACTTCCCAGGTACCTGTCCACGTCCAGGGATCCTCAGGCGGAAGCAGTGTATGCGTGACACTTCCTTGGTGTTATCAACCTGCTTATATTTTCCCGCCTATAGTTCTTCTTCCAAGAATGATCTCCAAAATCATCATGGAGCAATCATTTGTGTTGCTGGTGGCTCCAGCATGGCCTCACAGGTTCTGGTATGCAGATCTTTTTCGGATGTCCAGTTGCCAACCTTGGCCACTTCCATTAAGACCGGACCTTCTGTCTCAAGGTCCGTTTTTTTATCAGGATCTCAAATCATTAAATTTAAAGGTATAGAAATTGAACGCCTTGTGCTTAGTCATAGAGGTTTCTCTGATTCAAGTGATTAATACTATGTTACAGGCTCATAAATCTGTTTCTAGAAAGATTTATTATCGAGTTTGGAAGACTTATATTTCATGGTGTTCCTCTCATAAATTCTCTTGGCATTCTTTTAGAATTCCTAGAATTTTACAGTTTCTTCAGGATGGTTTGGATAAGGGTTTGTCTGCAATTTCCTTGAAAGGACAAATCTCTGCTCTTTCTGTTTTATTTCACAGACAGATTGCTAAGCTTCCTGACATTCACTGTTTTGTTCAGGCTTTGGTTCGTATTAAGCCTGTTATTAAATCAATCTCTCCTCCTTGGAGTCTTAATTTGGTTTTGAAGGCTTTACATGCTCCTCCATTTGAGCCTATGCATACTTTGGACATTAAAATACTTTCTTGGAAAGTATTGTTTCTTTTGGCCATCTCTTCTGCTAGAAGAGTTTCTGAATTATCTGCTCTCTCTTGTGAATCTCCTTTTCTGATTTTTCATCAGGATAAGGCAGTTTTGCGGACTTCATTTAAATTCTTACCTAAGGTTGTGAATTCTAACAACATTAATAGAGAAACTGTTGTCCCTTCCTTGTGTTCTAATCCTAAGAATTCTTTGGAGAGATCTTTACATTCTTTGGATGTGGTGAGAGCTCTGAAATATTATGTTGAAGCTACTAAAGATTTCAGGAAGACTTCTAGTCTATTTGTTATCTTTTCTGGTTTTAGGAAAGGTCAGAAGGCTTCTGCCGTTTCCTTGGCATCGTGGTTAAAGCTTTTAATTCTTCAAGCTTATTTGGAGTCGGGTCAAGCCCCGCCTCAGAGAATTACAGCTCATTCTACTAGATCAGTCTCCACTTCGTGGGCTTTTAAGAATGAAGCTTCAGTTGATCAGATTTGCAAAGCAGCAACTTGGTCTTCTTTGCATACATTTACTAAATTATACCGTTTTGATGTATTTGCTTCTTCGAAAGCAGTTTTTGGTAGAAAAATTCTTCAGGCAGCTGTTTCAGTTTGATTCTTCTGCTTATGATTTAAGTTTTTCCTTTCATTTATGAGAATAAACTTAAATTTTAGGTTGTGGATTAATTTTTTTCAGCGAAAAATGGCTGTTTTTATTTTATCCCTCCCTCTCTAGTGACTCTTGCGTGGAGTTCCACATCTTGGGTATTGCTATCCCATACGTCACTATCTCATGGACTCTTGCCAATTACATGAAAGAAAACATAATTTATGTAAGAACTTACCTGATAAATTTATTTCTTTCATATTGGCAAGAGTCCATGAGGCCCACCCTTTTTATGGTGGTTATGATTTTTTGTATAAAGCACAATTATTTCCAAATTCCTTTGTTGATGCTTTTTACTCCTTTCTTTATCACCCCACTACTTGGCTATTCGTTAAACTGAATTGTGGGTGTGGTGAGGGGTGTATTTCTAAGCATTTTGAGGTTGGGAAACTTTGCCCCTCCTGGTAGGACTGTATATCCCATACGTCACTAGCTCATGGACTCTTGCCAATATGAAACAAAATTATGTTTTTCCATTGTTCTTTTCAGGTATTGGTGATTGGTTAATGGACAGATACAAGATGAAGAAGCAGGTATATTTACACAATGTGATGAAGTAATGACATCTAATTATACCTACAAGCTCAACCCATTTTATTAGGTTGTGGCTTCAAAACACAAAATCAGCTAATTCATATATACAAATAAGCCTTAAAAAAGCAAATCTCATACATTTTATACTCTGCAGCTGGTAAAAATTGGAAACACATTAAGGAAAAAACAATTTTATAGTATACAGTCCCTTTAACTTCTATCTGTGGATGAAGCGGCGAATGGTGTTGACTGAAAAAAGTTTACCTAAGTATTCCTGAGCCCATGTCAGGATATCCATTACAGACTCATGACGGTTTTTGAGACATTGATGTCTGAGGGATCGAAGATTGCATTCAGAAGTGGTTTTCGGGCTTGCCCTTTACACACCTAGATTTGACTGGATCCCTTGAATCTTTTATTTATACTGTGCACTGTAGAAGGTAAAATGCCCAAAATCCTACCGATTTGTCTTTGGGGAATCTTGTTCTCAAAGTGTTGAATAATTCGCTGACGCATCGATTGGCAGTTTGGCAAGACACGACACATCCTTGCTTGTGAAAGACTAGGGCTTTTTTGGAGGCTCCTTTATATACTATTATTACACAATTGCCTCACCTGTTTCACATCACTTTCTCAATTCAACTTGTCACATTGCTATTAGTGCTAAATTGACCCATCTTTTTTGGAACGTGTTGCAGTCATTAGATTTGAAATGAGTGTATTATTTTCAAAAATACATTAAACTCACAAATTAAAACATCAAATAATGTGTTAATAATGTGTTTTCAATATAGTACAGGGTGAACTGAATTTTTAAATGACTCTTTTTGTTTGTTTTTTTTGCATTTTCCATACTGCCCCAACCTTTTCGGAATTGGGGTTGTACAAGACATTTCTGTTGTGCTTCTGTAGAATAATATAACAGCCAAGTCTTAGTGTTTTTAAATTGCATTAACATTCTTTTTACTGCAATTATTTATAAATAGCCAAACTACACCCACGATTTGCTTTATTTGGAGGAGACAATCTGTGCTTTAGTCCACAGACAACAAGACTAGTAACAGTCATAAAGTTAGCATAGGATGAATTGTTTTACGGTTGTGGCAAACACGCTATTTGCAAAAATGCTCCCGTACTGCTGAGCGTGTCTGGAGGAAAACTCACTCTGAACCTGATTTTATACACTATAAGTTCATTCTTCGTTCATACAATTTTGCCCTTCACTTAGTCAAGCAAACCTACTTCTCTTCTCTCATATCTACTCTTTGCTCAAACCCTAAATTACTCTTTTCCACCTTTAACTCTCTCCTCTACCCACCTGCTCCACCCCCCATCTGTCTTTAGTGCTCAAGACCTGGCAGACTACTTTTTAAACAAAACACGTACTAGCCGAAGCAACATCTCAACACCAACCTGCAATATTCCAACAGGCCAGGTTACTGCCTCTGCCACTCTCTGCATCTTCCATCCAGCCAATGAGAATGAAGTTTCTTCCTTAATATCTTCCTCACGCCTCACTACCTGCCCGCTCGACCCTATCCCTTCCCATCTAATACCCTCCCTGTCTTCTACCCTCACTCCTGCTCTTACTCACATCTTCAACCTATCTCTCTCTACCGGCTCATTCCCATCTTCTTTCAAACATGCAAAAGTCACTCCCATACTCAAAAAACCCTTCTTCATCTCCAATTCTCCTGAAAGCTACCGTCCCATATCACTGCTTCCACTAACATCAAAACTCCTTGAAAAACTAGTTTACAATCGCCTAACCCACTTCCTGTCCACCAACTCTTTGCTTGACCCCCTATAATCTGGTTTCCGCCCCAAACACTCAACTGAGACTGCCCTTACCAAGGTTACTAACTATCTTCTCTCTGCTAAAAATATTGGCCACTACTCTATACTCATCTTATTTGACCTCTCAGCTGCCTTTGAGACAGTTGACCACCCCCTCCTCCTACAGACCCTTAGCCTCTGTGACACTGCTCTTTCCTGGATTCACTCTTTCTATCTTTCTCACAGGTCTTTTTCTGTGTCATTTGCTGGCGACTCCTCCTCTCCTATGCCTCTGTCTGTTGGAGTACCTCAAGGATCTGTTCTGGGTCCTCTACTCTTCTCCATCTATACTTCTTCGCTGGGTAAACTTATCAACAGTTATGGCTTCAATATCACCCCTATGCTGATGACACCCAGATCTTCCTCTCCAACCCTGCTCTCTCTCCATCTGTCCTTTCTCATGTCAGTGACTGCTTATCTGGTATTTCTTCCTGGATGTCCTCTCACCACCTAAAGATTAACATGTCCAAGACTGAGCTCCTTCTTATCCCCCCCTCCTCAAGCTCTACACCAACTTCTGACTTCTCTATCCATGTTGACGGCATCACTGTTTCGCCCCAAGTCCGCTGCCTCGGAGTTACACTTGACTCAAATCTATCCTTCGTCCCCCATATCCAATCGCTTTCTGCATCCTGCTGCAACCATCTACGCAATATTTCTAAGATTCACCCTTTTCTGAGCGCTGACACCACAAAGCAAATAATCCACTCCCTTGTTATTTCCCGACTTGACTACTGCAATAACCTACTCGCTGGCCTTCCTCTTTCCCGCCTCTCTCCCCTTCAATCCATCTTAAATGCCTCAGCCAGGCTGATCCACCTTTCCTGTTGTTCTGTATCTGTTGCACCTCTCTGCGAGTCCCTTCATTGGCTCCCCATTCACAGCAGAATTAAATTCAAAATTCTCACCCTTACATACAAAGCTTTCACTTATGCCGCTCCCCACTACCTATCCTCTCTAATAAACCAGTATACTCCATCCAACAATGACCTGCTCCTTGCATCCACAACTATCACCTCCACTCATGCTAGACTGCAGGACTTCTGTCGTGCAGCACCTACCCTCTGGAACACTCTCCCTCGTTCTGTCAGGCTTTGCCCTAATCTTCCTTCCTTTAAATGTTCCCTGAAGACTTTTTTGTTTAGAGAAGCCTACCACCCAACTCAATAATAAATTAATTTCACTTACCTAACATTTCCCTCATCTAACTCTGTATTAACATCTTTCTCAATCTTGCAGTCCTCACCTCCTGTTTCTCAACCTCCTACCCTTCTAGATTGTAAGTTCCCACAGGAATAGGGTCCTTAATTCCTCCTGTATGTGTTTGTAAATTTTGTCCTGTCTCTTAGAAGTATTGTACTGTTTTATTTATATGAATTGAACCCAGGGACAGCGCTGCTGAATATGTTGGCGCTTCATAAATAAAGTATAATAATAAATAATAATAATCTCATAAAACCAATTAGAGTAACATATGTAGCAGAGCAGCAGAGGACCTACTAAAAGAGACAGTATACACCAATCTTCATATAACTGCATGTAATAGACACTACTATAAAGAAGAATATGTACAGAGAAGCTCCCAGTTTAGAACTGTTGATGAGATTATCTGGAACACTCAGTGAAAGGGCTGGGTGCATATGAAAAGACAGATAACATAAACAGGAGCCAGCAGGAGTCTGTAGACATCAGTATACATCTTACACTTTGGGGCTTGGTTAGGAATCTGAAAACCAGCACAATGTTATTAAAAAATAAGCAACAATATACATTGTTACAACCAGATGGGCTATATAAATGGATCATCTAGGACAGTGATTTTTAACCTTTTTTTTGCCGTGGCACACTTTTTTACATTAAAAAATCCTGTGGCACACCACCATCCCCAAATTTTAAAAAAAATCACACATTGTAGCCTAATATATATATATATATATATATATATATATACACACACATACACAAACACACACACATACTGTATGTATTGTGCTGTTATGCCATTCCTCCTACAAACTACCCCTGCACTGGGAGTAAAAAACAAGCAAAGTTTAAAAAATATGTCACACTGTTGTCAGTCTGCCGCGGCACACCTGAGGATCTCTCACGGCACACTGGTTGAAAAACATTGATCTAGGAAACATTTATGCATAGAAAAATCTAGTGCATAATTTCCCTTTAACAGAGGGCCCTGGTGCAAAATTGTTTTGGGCCCCACAAAGGAAATTGTAATAATATACATTCTGCTTTGTATAATGATTTTGACAATAGATAGATAGATAGATAGATAGATAGATAGATAGATTGATTTACTACTGGGAGAAGTGTTTTAGCAAAGTGCTACCTACTGTTGCAGTCACTACTGCTATAGAATTCTAGACACATGCACATTCCTGAGTCTTCCTGGGTTTACTCTTCAACAAAGCAAACATGAAAATAAAAGTAAGTAGGAACTTTTTTTATTTTTTTTGCATGCTCTATATGAATAATTTTAGCCCAATCTATTGATTTATAACAATTAAGCTTTTTAAGAGCAGCCTTTAATGTGGAATCTTGAAACTAAAACATGTCTCCATGGTAACAGATACAGGAGTAGAGAAATGTGCATCATGTAATCAATGCTACAAGCCACCAAGAACATTGAAGAATAATCCATATATTTTCAAGGGCCTTTATAGTGTTAAAATGACATGCTCTAATTTAATGAAAGAGATAGATAGATAGATAGATAGATAGATAGATAGATTGATAGATAGACAGAATAGACCTTCAATCTGCACTAATTAAAACATTTTATATAAAGCTCTCTAGGTGTTTAATGAACCGTTCATGTTTTTCCAATGACTCGTTATACCAGCTTCAGAGTACAAAATTAATTGGAAACTGTTCCTTTAGGTTTATTTTGTATATGATATAGCTATTTTCGAAACAGCAACCCGATTAAATGGCTGAGAGGCTCTATATAAATGAAAACCCTCATCTTATAATTGTCTTTATAAACAAAGCTCAATAAATAGAGAGAACTATTGATAATAGAAATTTAAGTACTTATCTCTTCCAACCCCTACTGAGTGTTAGATAGATATATTTTGCTGCCCTTGTTTACATAGCTTTTCTATATCCATTACAGCAGTATAGAAATGTTCACCATATATGGGAAAAGCAGTTATTTCAAATGACAAAATAAACATAAAGGATACATTTGTAAACATATTTAATAAACTCAAGCAAATAAAATATATCACTGGGAACACATTAAAGGATAAAAAATGTTACCGTGCACTATCCTTTAAGGACTAGATTATGAGTGGAGCGGTAGTTTGCGTTCCCGCTCATGCGTTAACCCCGCTAGACTTCGACTTTTTGTTTTATTTGGTAGTGTGTATATTACAAGTTGAAAGTAAAACGTTTTTCACTCGCATGCTAACCCGATGCGCCCAAAAATCCAAACTTCTAATATTGTAACCACATTAACGTATTGCCCTATAGACTTCAATGGAGCCGAAAATATGTCACATTTTAATATTCTATATATGAATATATATTCTATTTATTCATAAAACCATATTTCTATATATATAATGTTTTTTATTTTTTGGTAAAATATATATCTATATATAGGTATAGATATATACAGGTATATATAGGAAAAATACATAGAACATATATATTCCTCTAAGTGAAGAGCATTGGAATGTGATATATTTACAGTAAATACATAGTTAAACACTATATTAAATATGATTTTACATGTTTTTAGCTACTTGATTGCAAAGGGCTCCTATGCACTTATATATACAGGGAGTGCAGAATTATTAGGCAAGTTGTATTTTTGAGGATTAATTTTATTATTGAACAACAACCATGTTCTCAATGAACCCAAAAAACTCATTAATATCAAAGCTGAATAGTTTTGGAAGTAGTTTTTAGTTTGTTTTTAGTTATAGCTCATTTAGGGGGATATCTGTGTGTGCAGGTGACTATTACTGTGCATAATTATTAGGCAACTTAACAAAAAACAAATATATACCCATTTCAATTATTTATTTTTACCAGTGAAACCAATATAACATCTCAACATTCACAAATATACATTTCTGACATTCAAAAACAAAACAAAAACAAATCAGTGACCAATATAGCCACCTTTCTTTGCAAGGACACTCAAAAGCCTGCCATCCATGGATTCTGTCAGTGTTTTGATCTGTTCACCATCAACATTGCGTGCAGCAGCAACCACAGCCTCCCAGACACTGTTCAGAGAGGTGTACTGTTTTCCCTCCTTGTAAATCTCACATTTGATGATGGACCACAGGTTCTCAATGGGGTTCAGATCAGGTGAACAAGGAGGCCATGTCATTAGATTTTCTTCTTTTATACCCTTTCTTGCCAGCCACGTTGTGGAGTACTTGGACGCGTGTGATGGAGCATTGTCCTGCATGAAAATCATGTTTTTCTTGAAGGATGCAGACTTCTTCCTGTACCACTGCTTGAAGAAGGTGTCTTCCAGAAACTGGCAGTAGGACTGGGAGTTGAGCTTGACTCCATCCTCAACCCGAAAAGGCCCCACAAGCTCATCTTTGATGATACCAGCCCAAACCAGTACTCCACCTCCACCTTGCTGGCGTCTGAGTCGAACTGGAGCTCTCTGCCCTTTACCAATCCAGCCACGGGCCCATCCATCTGGCCCATCAAGACTCACTCTCATTTCATCAGTCCATAAAACCTTAGAAAAATCAGTCTTGAGATATTTCTTGGCCCAGTCTTGATGTTTCAGCTTGTGTGTCTTGTTCAGTGGTGGTCGTTTTTCAGCCTTTCTTACCTTGGCCATGTCTCTGAGTATTGCACACCTTGTGCTTTTGGGCACTCCAGTGATGTTGCAGCTCTGAAATATGGCCAAACTGGTGGCAAGTGGCATCTTGGCAGCTGCACGCTTGACTTTTCTCAGTTCATGGGCAGTTATTTTGCGCCTTGGTTTTTCCACACGCTTCTTGCGACCCTGTTGACTATTTTGAATGAAACGCTTGATTGTTCGATGATCACGCTTCAGAAGCTTTGCAATTTTAAGAGTGCTGCATCCCTCTGCAAGATATCTCACTATTTTTGACTTTTCTGAGCCTGTCAAGTCCTTCTTTTGACCCATTTTGCCAAAGGAAAGGAAGTTGCCTAATAATTATGCACACCTGATATAGGGTGTTGATGTCATTAGACCACACCCCTTCTCATTACAGAGATGCACATCACCTAATATGCTTAATTGGTAGTAGGCTTTCGAGCCTATACAGCTTGGAGTAAGACAACATGCATAAAGAGGATGATGTGGTCAAAATACTCATTTGCCTAATAATTCTGCACTCCCTGTATATATATCTCTATATGTGTGTCTGTAAATACATATACTGTATACACATATAAATACATATGTACACACATATATACAAACAGAGGTCACGCTATTCCGAATAATGTTAAATTTAATTGTGCTTAAGAGAAAGAGTTTACTTTCAACTCATAATATCGTGCTACTTCCGACAAGCTCAAACAGCCGGCGATAAACCTCTTTTCGCTCGTGCACAACAGTTAGCGCACACACTTATTATCTAGCCCTAACTGTGAAGCTGTGAATGGCAGCTATTCTTCCTGAAAAAAATTTATGCTTTTTTACTCTTTTAATAGACATTTTTTATATATGATTAAACAAGTATTTCACTGAACAGTTGAAGGGGATAGTGTGCAATTTTTGTATTCTATGTCTTGTCCTCTAGAGGGTGCTGCTTCCAAAGAAATAACTAAGCTCCCTAAATATCCCATGTTAACTTGATATTAACAAATTAACGGCCAGATTACGAGTTTTGCATTATGAGGGGTGCGGTGCTAACTTGCACGTTATTGTCACCGCTCACTTACCTACAGCGCTGGTATTACAGGTTTTCCTAAACTCAGTGTTATTAGGCAAGAAGTGAGCGTAGAGCAAAATTGAGCTCCATACCGCACTCCAATACCAGCGCTGCTTAAGTCAGCGGTGAGCTGGTTTTACGTGCTTGTGCACGATTTCCCCATAGACATCAATGGGGAGAGCCGGCTGAGAAAAAAATCTTAACACCTGCAAAAAAAGCAGCGTAAAGCTCAGTAACGCAGCCCCATTGATTCCTATGGGGAAACAAAATTTATGTTTACACCTAACATCCTAACATGAACCCTGAGTCTAAACACCCCTAATCTTACACTTATTAACCCCTAATCTGCCGCCCCCGACACCTACATTTTACTTATTAACCCCTAATCTGCTGCTCCGGACATTGCCGCCACTATAATAAACATATTAACCCCTAAACCACCACACTCCCGCCTAGAAAACACTAGTTAAATAATATTAACCCCTAATCTGCCGCCCCCAACATCGCCGACACCGACCTACATTTATTAACCCCTAATCTGCCATCGCCGCCACTATATTAAATGTATTAACCCCTAAATCTAAGTCTAATCCTAACACCCCCTAACTTAAATATAATGTAAATAAATCTAAATAAAATTACTATAATTAACTAAATTATTCCTATTTAAAACTAAATACAGGTAGCCCTCAGTTTATGCCGGGGTTAGGTTTCAGAAAGAATGGTTGTAAATCAAAACCGTTGTAAATTGAAACCCAGTTTATAATGTAAGTCAATGGGAAGTGAGGGAGTTAGGTTCCAGGTCCCTCTCAAAATTGTCATAAGTAACACCTAATACATTATTTTTAAAGCTTTGAAATGAAGACTTTAAATGCTAAACAGCATTATAAACCTAATTAAATAATCACACAACACAGAATATATAATTAAACTAAGTTAAATGAACAAAAACATTTGCTAAACCGCATTATAAAACTAATCACACAACACAGACTTCACTTGCATTTAATCTGCAAACAGTTCTTTCTATGCATTCCAATCTGGACTGATTTATAGACAGGAAGATCTTGTTCCTTTGAAATCTGCTTGATAACTCAGGTCTGGTTAAACTGATTAATTTCAGCTTTCTTGGCTTTGCTGCAACACAAGCGGACAGCTCCACCTATTGGCTATTTTAATAAATGCACTACTTTTCAATAGCAGTCACATGACTGGAGAAAAAGGTTGTTATTCTGAAACGGTGTAAATTGAACCGTTGTAAAACGAGGGCCACCTGTACTTACCTATAAAATAAACCCTAAGCTAGCTACAATATAACTAATAGTTACATTGTAGCTAGCTTAGGGTTTATTTTTATTTTACAGGCAAGTTTGTATTTATTTTAACTAGATAGAATAGTTATTAAATAGTTATTAACTATTTAATAACTACCTAGCTAAAATAAATACACTGTAAAATAAAACCTAACCTAAGTTACACTAACACCTAACACTACACTACAATTAAATAAATTAACTAAATTAAAGACAATTAAATAAATTAAATTAGCTAAATCACAAACAAAAAACCACCACTAAATTACAGAAAATAAAAACAAATTACAGATCTTTAAACTAATTACAGCTAATCTAATAGCCCTATCAAAATAAAAAAAAGTCCCCCCAAAATAAAAAAAAAACCTAGCCTAAACTAAACTATCAATAGCCCTTAAAAGGGCCTTTTGCGGGGCATTGCCCCAAAGTAATCAGCTCTTTTACCTGTAAAAACCCCCCCAACAGTAAAACCCACCACCCACACAACCAACCCCCCAAATAAAATACTAACTAAAAAACCTAAGCTCCCCATTGCCCTGAAAAGGGCATTTGGATGGGCATTGCCGTTAAAAGATCATTTAGTTCTATTGCAGCCCAAAGCCCTAACCTAAAAAATAAACCCACCCAATACACCCTTAAAAAACCTAACCCCCTGAAGATCGACTTACTGTTCTGAAGACGGACATCCATCCTCAAGGAAGCAGCAGAAGTCTTCATCTAACCGGGCCGAAGTCCTCAACGAATCCGGGAGAAGTCGTGGTCCTCCAGACGGGCAGAAGTCTTCATCCAAACGGCATCTTCTATCTTCATCCATCCGACGCGGAGCGGGTCCATCTTCAAGACATCCAAAGCGTAGCATCCTCTTCATCCGGAGTCTTCTTACTGAATGAAGGTTCCTTTAAATGACGTCATCCAAGATGGCGTCCCTTAGATTCCGATTGGCTGATAGAATTCTATCAGCCAATTGGAATTAAGGTAGAAAAAATCCTATTGGCTGATGCAATCAGCCAATAGGATTGAAGTTCAATCCTATTGGCTGATCCAATCAGCCAATAGGATTGAGCTTGCATTCTATTGGCTGATTGTAACAGCCAATAGAATGTGAGCTCAATCCTATTGGCTGATTGAAAGGTTGTTTGTTTTTATTTAGATTTTTTGAAAGCCCAGGGTCGTGCTTTCGGGTGCCGGTGCTCTGGGGAGAGCAAGGGCCTTGTCAGTCTTTTGGTCCTCCCACCTTGATGGCTTGGAGACCCCTCTACTCATCTTGTTGCCTCGGTTAGAAGGTACTGCAGTCACCAGAAGTTATTTTCTCCATGTTTGGCTGAGGCACCAGATAGAGAACTAGAATCTTCCCACTGCAGGCGCTGCCACCATCCTCCAGGGCTTTGATCACTTCTAGGGGCCACCAGCTCCATGAAGGTGACAAGGTTGTTCCCCAACCAAAAGGCCAGGGATCATCCCTGACTCCCACCAGGTGCGAGGTGCATAGAATCCAAACCATGTGGCGTTAGAGTTGCCAGCTATCCTTCATAAAATACTGGACAATCTGTTAGTGGCTGATAATAATGGTAGATGGGTTAACACCCCCAAAAACTTCCATTCTTGATTCCACCACATATATTGTTCACAAGTGAGCAGTCATTTTACCCATTAGCTGCCAGTAACATGCAAATCAATAATTGTACCTATTTGGTTGCAATATACAGCAGTGATTTGACTGACCCCAAGTCTTTCTGCTTCATATTTGTAATTCATGAGTCATAGGCGGTATTTTACATTTAGCTAACACACAGGGACCTTAAAAAACTGGACATTTAAAGAGACAGTAAAGTGCAAATTGATGATTCAGATAGGGCATGTAATTTTAAACAACTTTCCAATTTACTTTTATCATCCGATTTGTTTTTTTCTCTTGGTAATCTTTGTTGAAAGCTAAACTTAGATAGACTCATATGCTAATTTCTAAGCCCTTGAAGGCTGCCTGTTATCTCAGTGCATTTTTCATAGCTAGAGGGTTTTAGTTCATGTGTGTCATATAGATAACATTGTGCTCATGCCTGTTGAGTTATTTATGAGTCAGCACTGGTTGGCTAAAATGTAGGTCTGTCAAATTTTTTTTAAAAAGGGGCAGTATGCAGAGGCTTAGAGACAAGGTAATCACAGAGGTAAAAAGTATATTGATATAACTGTTAGTTATGCAAAACTGGGGAATGGGTAATAAAGGGATTATCTATCTTTTTAAACAATAACATTTTTGGTGTTGACTGTCCCTTTAAGTGTCCAGTATTTTTGTGAAGATTTTACTAGACAGCCTGCTTAAATACTGGACTGTCCAAAATGAATTGTGGGGTTGAAGGGAGCATACCCCCACTAGGAGCACTGCCACCCCTCCTGGAGGTTCGGGGGCTCCAGGGAACCATTGCCACTAGTTCCCTGGTGCTAAGTGCTTGTGCACATAAAGTATTACCGCATGGAGCCAAGGCAAAAATAAAAATGACGGGGTCCAGGCATCCTAATGGAGCATCCAGGATCCAGGTGCTTCAGGGAGTGCGTGAATCCGAGTGTATATAGGGGGACTGTCCACTGATGACACAGAGAGCCCCCCTTCTGATCGCAGGCTTCATACTCCCCCAGCCTTAAAGTGAAAGTCACACCTAGCGTTTTACAAACACTAGGATTGACCATTGAAACAAATAAAGGGGACTTTCATTCATGAAGTATAAGATACTTTATGCAGAAAGCTCCTTTATTTGTTTCAAGTGATCGCCGTTCTGAGCTGCAGCCCATGGCAGATCGCCCTTGGGAGCCGGATTTACCGCACAGCTATTGGCTAATTTTTTTTAGCCCTGGGCTGCTGTAGCAGCTAAGAACGGCGATCGATTGAAACAAATAAAGGAGCTTTCTACATGAAGTATCTTATATTTCATGAATGAAAGTCCCCTTTACTTTTTTAGTCATTTCTAGAGTTTCACAAACGCTAGGGTTGACTTTCACTTTAACAAGGTTTCTCTGTGTCCCCCCCCGAACAGATACTACACTTGATCTTAGCCAAAAGGCTGAGAAGCGATGCTTTATATAATTTTTAATACTTTGGATACACAGTACCTTCAGAAAAATAGTACTGTACTGTAATCAGAAAGGTAATAGTTGCTGCTGTAAATAAATATAGTCTAACATTTGCATTTAAGCACACAAGGCAGAGAGCATTGAGAATTACTGACATGGAAAATGTCGTTTTTAATAATTATATATATATATATTATTTTATTATTATTAAATTATTTTAAATGAAAGCAAAAGTCTGAATTTCTAAACAAGGATTTGGGAATTCCATATTTGAGGATCTGTACCTGTATGTAAGCTGCTATACAAACTGCTATATCTGTAGAGTGATATTATACTACAAAGGAAAATGACATCTTTAATATTAAAGGAACATGAAAATCAAATGTAAACTTTCATGGGTCAGACAGAACATTACATTTTAAGAGACTTTTCAATTTAATTCTACAATCAAATTTACTTCATTCTCTTGGTATCCTTTGTTGAAAATCATACCAAGGTAGGCTCAGGAGCGGCAATGCACTACGGGTTACCTTGGAAATAAATGTATTAGAACACTTGAGACTCCATTCACTAATTTCCACCATGCACCTAAACATATAAACAACTTAAATTAGAGATTACTAGTAAATTCACAGTTTTACAGAAAGGCACATGTGTGTGATACTTATAGGCTTCTAATATGTCACCTTTTGTGTTGTTCAAATCCTCAAGACTTTTCCTTAGGTTTTGTTTTTTGAGGAAGCTCTATGGAAGGAGAACTCTTTGTTTTTAGACAAAATTGTTTTTCTATTTTAAGAATGCATTTTAGATCTCATTATAAGTTACCATGGAAACAAATGCATTTTGTTCAAGTCTTCTATTTAAGATTCTATGTTAAATTTATTGGAAGAAAAGTAAAGAAACTGAATTTTTATTAATAAGAACTGTGCTGTAATTTTTTATGTTTTTTGCCAAAATAAATGCATAAAATTAAAAGGTAAACAAATTGGAATCCTATAATAATATGCTCATAAGGGGACGGGGAAATAATCTTTAAGGGACATCCAAATTAAACTGGTTCAGATAGTGCATGCCTTTAAGTTTACTTTTATCAAATTTACTTTGTTTTCTTAGCATCCTTTGTTGAAAATCATACCTAGATAGATTCAGCAGCAGCAGGGCACTATTGGGAGGGAGCTAGCTAGTGATTGGTGGCTACAAACATATGCCTCTTGTGTCTTGTCATTGGTTCACCAGTTGTGTTTAGCTAGCTCACAGTAGTGCATTGCTGCTCAGGAGCTGACTTTAACTATGTGTGTAATCCCTTTAAATACAAGCAATAATAAAATACTCAAACATACATGTTTATATGCCTTTAATTTTGACACCCATGTTCCTTTAATGCTAGAATAAGATTCTGACAAGCTAGTTCTAGAAGACTTTCATTTTCACTTCTGCATTGGGTTGCCAGGTGTCCAGTATTATATCGGACAGGCCAGTAGTTTAGAAGGCTGTCCAGTAACATCTCAAAAATACTGGACCCTTGAATGTTCCGTTTTTAAAAGTTCCTGAGAATTAGTGTTCTATGACTAAACTTATAAAAATTGGACATAAAGAAATGATGGCAGTCAATGGGTTCAAATCACTCAAATCAGGGTTGCTGGTAACCAGCCCAACTTTCCATTGAGTCAGTAGAATGTGAATGCTCCATTTTTCTCAAATGGTATTACTGGGATACTCTTTCCCCCAATATTGTTTTAACAGATCTAGTTTATATTAGTTTGTAATACAAATAAGTACCAGATTATTGTTAAATAGGCACCCGACAACCCAATTGCATCTATTAATCACCCCTTTAAATTGTAGCTTTTCAAGATATGGAATTTATTATCAGCTTATTATCTCCTAGATTACACCTCTCCATTCCCCAGGCCCTACTGCATGTACATAATCGGAAATTCAACACATCCATCAATTCTTTCATTAGGATATTATGTACAATCACCAGAACATGCATAGCACAGTATTGGAAGATAGGGGTACCCTCATGGCTAGAAATAAAAAAATAAAATAAATTGGACATATCGGATGTATGACTCAGCGTCATGGATAATAGACACAAGAGATTATTTTAATAAAATATGGTTTTATTGGATGATTAAAAATGAATCAGCGGAATGACATCTATAAGAACAATACGAGGTGGTTCACATGGGAACTAGGTATATTTAGGATAGCTTTACCACACCAAAACAAGAAGGGAAAAATAAATATAATTGATATTAATATGTTTAACCAGAATGTGAATTCAACATCACGGTTTATATGAACTGTTGTTTTATTTATTTAATATTTGGGGTTTTTTTTGTTTATTTTCTTCATTCTACTTTTGTATAACTATTGCCAAATTGCAGGTTGTCTTTCTAATATCAATAATAACAAGTTATGTGCAATCTCGGAAATATATGCTCCGAGGGTTTTCCATAATATTACTTGGGACACTGGAACATAATGACTGCAATAAAAACTCTATACAAAGTCTCTAGGAACCAGACATGCAAGACTTTAATTCCAGGAAGAAAGACATAAAAAATATTATTATCCTTTCATTGGTGTATATGATATTTCATTTTCTTTTTGTATGAGAGTTGTAAAACTGAAGAATAATAATAAAAAATATTTAAATATAAATTGTAGCTTTCTCTTGTAAGGTGTATCCAGTCCACGGATCATCAATTACTTGTGGGATATTCTCCTTCCCAACAGGAAGCTGCAAGAGGATCACCCACAGCAGAGCTGTCTATATAGCTCCTCCCCTAACTGCCACCTCCAGTCATTCTCTTGCAGCTCTCAACAAGCATGGAAGCAGTTAGAGAGATGTGGTGTAATTTACTTGTTTTTCTTCAATTCAAAAGTTTGTTATTTTTAAATGGTACCGGAGTTGTACTATTTTGGTCTCAGGCAGAAAATAGAAGAAGAGTTTGCCTGTGGTCTCTAATGATCTTAGCAGGTTGTAACTAAGATCCATTGCTGTTCTCACACATAACTGAAGAGAGAGGTAACTTCACCTTGGGGAATGGCGTGCAGGGTATCCTGCTATGAGGTATGTGCAGCTAAATTTTTCTAGAGAAATGTATATGCTAGAAAATGCTGTTGATACTGGATTTATTTAAGGTAAGCCTGATTACAGTGATTTAATAACGACTGGTATCATGCTTACTATTAGAGGTAACACTCTTATTATTTTTTCAAATTACTGAAATATAAGACGTTTGCTGGGAGTGATTAAACGTTTTTTATATGCTTTTTGGTGATAAAACTTATTGGGGCCCAGTTTTTCCACATGGCTGGCTAAAATTTGCCTAGGGATAGTTTTGTTAGGCCTCTCACTGTGTAGACAGGAGTGGGAGGGGCCTAATTTCGTGCCTAAATGCGCATTAGCTTTTGCAGACTGAGACATCCAGTTTCCTTGAAAGAGTTCCCTGAATGCTTAGGACCTCTCTGAAGGGTTTTGGTGCTTTCCAAAGTCGTTTGTATGGCAAGGTAGGGCCACAGCAGAGCTGTGGCAGTTTGTTGTGACTGTTAAAAACCGTCTATTTCGTTTTTTTGATCCGTTTTTGAAACTAAGGGGTTAATCATCCATTTGCAAGTGGGTGCAATGCTCTGTTAGCCTATTATACACACTGTAAAAATTTTGTTTGATTTACTGCTTTTTTTCACTGTTTTTCAAATTCTGACCTTTTTTATTTTTCTTAAAGGCACAGTACCGTTTTTATTTTTTGCTTGTTAACTTTCTGTAAAGTGTTTTCCAAGCTTGCTGGTCTCATTGCTAGTCTGTTTAAACATGTCTGACATAGAGGAAACTCCTTGTTCATTATGTTTAGAAGTCATGGTGGAACCCCCTCTTAGAATGTGTACCAAATGTACTGATTTCACTTTAAGTTATAAAGACCATATTCTGTCTTTAAAAGATTTATCACCAGAGGAATCTGACAAGGGGGAAGTTATGCCGACTAACTCGCCCCACGTGTCAGAGCCTTTGACTCCCGCTCAATGGACTCACGCTCAAGAGGCGCCAAGTACATCTAGCGCGCCCATGGCGTTTACTTTACAAGACATGGCGGCAGTCATGGATAATACACTGTCAGCGGTATTATCCAGACTACCTGGGTTACGAGGAAAGCGAGACAGCACTGGGGTTAGAAGAAATACAGAGCACTCTGACGCTTTAGTAGCTATGTCTGATACCCCCTCACAATATGCAGAAGCTGAGGAAGGAGAGCTTCTTTCTGTGGGTGATGTTTCTGACTCAGGGAAGATGTTTCAACCTGATTCTGATATGGCAACATTTAAATTTAAGCTTGAACACCTCCGCGTGTTGCTCAGGGAGGTTTTAGCTACTCTGAATGACTGTGACACCATTGCAGTGCCAGAGAAATTGTGCAGATTGGATAAATACTATGCAGTGCCTGTTTACACTGATGTTTTTCCAATACCTAAAAGGTTTTCAGAAATTATTACTAAGGAATGGGATAGACCAGGTGTACGGTTCTCTCCCCCTCCTATTTTTAAGAAATTGTTTCCAATAGATGCCGCCACACGGGACCTATGGCAAACGGTCCCTAAGGTGGAGGGAGCAGTTTCTACCCTAGCTAAGCGTACTACTATCCCCGTCGAGGACAGTTGTGCTTTCTTAGATCCAATGGATAAAAGTTAGAGGGTTACCTTAAGAAAATGTTTATTCAACAAGGTTTTATTCTACAGCCTCTTGCATGCATTGCTCCAGTCACTGCTGCGGCGGCCTTCTGGTTTGAGTCTCTGGAAGAGGCTTTACAGGTAGAGACCCCATTGGACGATATACTTGACAAGCTTAGAGCACTTAAGCTAGCCAATTCATTTGTTTCTGATGCCATTGTTCATTTGATTAAACTAACGGCTAAGAATTCTGGTTTTGCTATTCAGGCGCGTAGGGCGCTATGGCTTAAATCATGGTCAGCTGACGTTACTTCAAAGTCTAAGCTTCTTAATATTCCCTTCAAGGGGCAGACCCTATTCGGGCCTGGTTTGAAGGAGATCATTTCTGATATCACGGGAGGAAAAGGTCATGCCCTCCCTCAGGACAGGTCTAATAAATCAAGGGCCAAACAGACTAATTTTCGTGCCTTTCGAAACTTTAAGATGAGCGCGGCATCAACTTCCTCTAATACAAAACAAGAAGGAACTTTTGCCCAGTCCAAGTTGGTCTGGGCTTGGGCAAGAGATGTCCAGGATCCCTGGGCATTGGAAATTGTATCCCAGGGATATCTTCTGGACTTCAAAGCTTCCCCTCCAAAAGGGAGATTTCATCTTTCACAATTATCTGCAAACCAGATAAAGAGAGAGGCATTCTTACATTGTGTTCAAGACCTCCAAGTTATGGGAGTGATCCACCCAGTTCCAAAGGAGGAACAGGGACAAGGCTTCTATTCAAATCTGTTTGTGGTTCCCAAGAAAGAGGGAACCTTCAGACCAATCTTAGATCTCAAGATCCTAAACAATTTTCTCAGGGTCCCATCATTCAAGATGGAGACTATTCGTACCATCCTACCTATGATCCAGGAGGGTCAAAACATGACTACAGTGGATTTAAAGGATGCTTATCTTCACATTCCGATACACAAAGATCATCATCGGTTTCTCAGGTTTGCCTTCCTGGACAGGCATTACCAGTTTGTAGCTCTTCCCTTTGGGTTAGCTACAGCTCCAAAGAATCTTTACGAAGGTTCTGGGGTCACTTCTGGCGGCCCTAAGGCCGTGGGGCATAGCAGTGGCCCCTTATTTAGACGACATTCTGATACAGGCGTCAAATTTCCAAATTGCCAAGTCTCATACGGACATAGTTCTGGCATTTCTGAGGTCGCACAGGTGGAAAGTGAATGAAGAGAAGAGTTCTCTATCCCCTCTCACAAGAGTTTCCTTTCTGGGAACTCTGATAGATTCTGTAGAAAACAGAATTTATGCTTACCTGATAAATTACTTTCTCCAACGGTGTGTCTGGTCCACGGCGACATCCTTACTTGTGGGAATATCTCTTCCCCAACAGGAAATGGCAAAGAGTCCCAGCAAAAGCTGGCCATATAGTCCCTCCTAGGCTCCGCCCACCCCAGTCATTCGACCGACGGACAGGAGGAAAAAACAGGAGAAACTATAGGGTGCCGTGGTGACTGTAGTTAGAGAAAATAATTCATCAAACCTGATTAAAAAACCAGGGCGGGCCGTGGACTGGACACACCGTTGGAGAAAGTAATTTATCAGGTAAGCATAAATTCTGTTTTCTCCAACATTGGTGTGTCCGGTCCACGGCGACATCCTTACTTGTGGGAACCAATACCAAAGCTTTAGGACACGGATGAAGGGAGGGAGCAAATCAGGTTACCTAAACAGAAGGCACCACGGCTTGCAAAACCTTTCTCCCAAAAATAGCCTCCGAAGAAGCAAAAGTATCAAATTTGTAAAATTTGGCAAAAGTGTGCAGTGAAGACCAAGTCGCTGCCTTACATATCTGATCAACAGAAGCCTCGTTCTTGAAGGCCCATGTGGAAGCCACAGCCCTAGTGGAGTGAGCTGTGATTCTTTCAGGAGGCTGCCGTCCGGCAGTCTCGTAAGCCAATCGGATGATGCTTTTAAGCCAAAAGGAAAGAGAGGTAGAAGTCGCTTTTTGACCTCTCCTTTTACCAGAATAGACGACAAACAAAGAAGAAGTTTGTCTGAACTCTTTTGTAGCTTCTAAATAGAATTTTAGAGCACGGACTACGTCTAAATTGTGTAACAAACGCTCCTTCTTTGAAACTGGATTTGGACACAAAGAAGGTACAACTATCTCCTGGTTAATATTTTTGTTAGAAACAACCTTTGGAAGAAAACCAGGCTTAGTACGCAAAACAACCTTATGTGCATGGAACACCAGATAGGGCGGAGAACACTGCAGAGCAGATAACTCAGAAACTCTTCTAGCAGAAGAAATAGCAACCAAAAACAGAACTTTCCAAGATAACAACTTAATATCTATGGAATGTAGAGGTTCAAACGGAACCCCTTGAAGAACTGAAAGAACTAGATTTAAACTCCAGGGAGGAGTCAAAGGTCGGTAAACAGGCTTGATCCTAACCAGAGCCTGAACAAATGCTTGAACATCTGGCACAGCTGGCAGTCGTTTGTGTAATAAGACAGATAAAGCAGAAATCTGTCCCTTTAGAGAACTCGCTGATAATCCTTTATCCAAACCTTCTTGTAGAAAGGAAAGGATCTTAGGGATTTTGATCTTATTCCATAAGAATCCTTTGGATTCACACCAGCAGATATATCTTTTCCATATTTTATGGTAAATTTTTCTAGTTACCGGTTTTCTGGCTTGAACTAGAGTATCTATCACAGAATCTGAAAACCCACGCTTTGATAGAATCAAGCGTTCAATTTCCAAGCCATCAGCTGGAGGGAGACCAGATTTGGATGTTCGAATGGACCCTGTACAAGAAGATCCTGTCTCAAAGGTAGCTTCCATGGTGGAACCGATGACATATTCACCAGGTCTGCATACCAAGTCCTGCGTGGCCACGCAGGAGCTATCAAGATCACCGAGGCCCTCTCCTGCTTGATCCTGGCTACCAGCCTGGGAATGAGAGGAAACGGTGGAAACACATAGGCTAAGTTGAAGGTCCAAGGCGCTACTAGTACATCCACTAGAGTCGCCTTGGGATCCCTGGATCTGGACCCGTAGCAAGGAACCTTGAAGTTCTGACGAGACGCCATCAGATCCATATCTGGAAGGCCCCATAATTGAGTCAACTGGGCAAAGATCTCCGGGTGGAGTTCCCACTCCCCCGGATGAAATGTTTGACGACTCAGATAATCCCCGCCTCCCAGTTTTCCACACCTGGGATGTGGATCGCAGATAGGTGGCAGGAGTGATCCTCCACCCATTTTATTATTTTGGTCACTTCTTTCATCGCCAGGGAACTCCTTGTTCCCCCCTGATGATTGATATAAGCAACAGTCATCATGTTGTCTGATTGGAATCTTATGAATCTGGCCTTTGCTAGTTGAGGCCAAGCCCTGAGAGCATTGAATATTGCTCTCAGTTCCAGAATGTTTATCGGGAGAAGAGACTCTTCCCGAGACCATAGTCCCTGAGCTTTCAGGGATTCCCAGACCGCTCCCCAACCTATTAGACTGGCGTCGGTCGTGACGATGACCCACTCTGGTCTGCGGAAGCTCATTCCCTGGGACAGGTGGTCCAGGGTTAGCCACCAACGGAGTGAGTCTCTGGTCTTCTGATCTACTTGAATCACAGGAGACAAGTCTGTATAGTCCCCATTCCACTGTTTCAGCATGCACAGTTGTAATGGTCTTAGATGAATTCGCGCAAAAGGGACTATGTCCATTGCTGCAACCATCAACCCTACTACTTCCATGCACTGAGCTACGGAAGGACGAGGAATAGAATGAAGAACTTGACAAGCGTTTAGAAGTTTTGACTTTCTGACTTCTGTCAGGAAAATCCTCATTTCTAACGAATCTATTATTGTTCCCAAGAAGGGAACTCTTGTCGACGGAGACAGAGAACTTTTTTCTATGTTCACCTTCCATCCGTGAGATCTGAGAAAGGCCAGAACGATGTCTGTGTGGGCCTTTGCCTTTGAAAAAGACGACGCTTGTATTAGAATGTCGTCCAAGTACGGTACTACTGCAATGCCCCTTGGTCATAGAACCGCTAGAAGGGATCCGAGTACCTTTGTGAAAATCCTTGGAGCAGTGGCTAACCCGAATGGGAGGGCCACAAACTGGAAATGTTTGTCCAGAAAGGCGAACCTTAGGAACTGATGATGTTCTTTGTGGATAGAAATATGTAGATACGCATCCTTTAGATTCACGGTAGTCATAAATTGACCTTCCTGGATTGTGGGTAGAATCGTTCGAATGGTTTCCATTTTGAACGATGGTACTCTGAGAAATTTGTTTAGGATCTTTAAATCCAGAATTGGTCTGAAAGTTCCCTCTTTTTTGGGAACTACAAACAGATTTGAGTAAAATCCCATTCCTTGTTCCGCCGTTGGAACTGGGTGTATCACTCCCATCTTTAACAGGTCTTCTACACAATGTAAGAATGCCTGTCTCTTTATTTGGTTTGAGGATAAGTGAGACATGTGGAACCTTCCCCTTGGGGGTAGTTCCTTGAATTCCAGAAGGTAACCCTGAGAAACTATTTCTAGTGTCCAGGGATCCTGAACATCTCTTGCCCAAGCCTGAGCAAAGAGAGAGAGTCTGCCCCCTACTAGATCCGGTCCCGGATCGGGGGCTACTCCTTCATGCTGTTTTGTTAGCAGCAGCAGGCTTCTTGGCCTGCTTACCCTTGTTCCAGCCTTGCATCGGTTTCCAGGCTGGTTTGGTTTGGGAAGCATTACCCTCTTGCTTAGAGGATGCAGAGTTAGAGGCCGGTCCGTTCCTGAAATTGCGAAAGGAACGAAAATTAGACTTATTCTTGGCTTTGAAAGGCCTATCTTGTGGGAGGGCGTGGCCCTTTCCCCCAGTGATGTCAGAGATAATCTCTTTCAATTCTGGCCCAAAGAGAGTTTTACCCTTGAAGGGGATATTAAGCAATTTTGTCTTGGAAGATACATCCGCTGACCAAGACTTTAGCCAAAGCGCTCTGCGCGCCACAATTGCAAACCCTGAATTTTTCGCCGCTAATCTAGCTAATTGCAAAGCGGCATCTAAAATAAAAGAATTAGCCAACTTGAGTGCGTGAACTCTGTCCATAACCTCCTCATACGGAGTCTCTCTACTGAGCGACTTTTCTAGTTCCTCGAACCAGAACCACGCTGCTGTAGTGACAGGAACAATGCACGAAATGGGTTGCAGGAGGTAACCTTGCTGTACAAAAATCTTTTTAAGCAAACCCTCCAATTTTTTATCCATAGGATCTTTGAAAGCACAATTATCCTCGATAGGAATAGTAGTGCGCTTGTTTAGAGTAGAAACTGCCCCTCGACCTTAGGGACTGTCTGCCATAAGTCCTTTCTGGGGTCGACCATAGGAAATAATTTCTTAAATATAGGAGGGGGGACAAAAGGTATACCGGGCTTCTCCCACTCCTTATTCACTATGTCCGCCACCCGCTTGGGTATAGGAAAAGCATCGGGGTGCACCGGAACCTCTAGGAACTTGTCCATCTTGCATAATTTTTCTGGAATGACCAGGTTGTCACAATCATCCAGCGTAGATAACACCTCCTTAAGCAGTGCGCGGAGATGCTCTAATTTAAATTTAAATGTCACAACATCAGGTTCAGCTTGTTGAGAAATTTTTCCTGAATCTGAAATTTCTCCATCTGACAAAACCTCCCTCATGGTCCCTTCAGATTGGTGTGAGGGTATGACAGAGCAATTATCATCAGCGCCCTCCTGCTCTTCAGTGTTTAAAACAGAGCAATCGCGCTTTCTCTGATATGTAGGCATTTTGGATAAAATATTTGCTATGGAGTTATCCATGACTGCCGTCAATTGTTGCATAGTAATAAGCATTGGCGCGCTAGAAGTACTAGGGGCCTCCTGCGTGGGCAAAACTGGCGTAGACACAGAAGGAGATGATGTAGAACTATGTCTACTCCCTTCATCTGATGAAACATCTTGGGCAATTTTAATATCTGTGGCAGCACTGTCCTTACTTTGTTTGGACACTATGGCACAATTATCACACAATTTTGAAGGGGGAGACACATTGACTTTCATACATATAGAACATAGCTTATCTGAAGGTACAGACATGTTAAACAGGCTTAAACTTGTCAAAAAAACACAAAAAACGTTTTAAAACAAAAACGTTACTGTCTCTTTAAATTTTAAACAGTGCACACTTTATTACTGAATATGTGAAAAAGTATGAAGGAATTGTTCAAAATTTACCAAATTTTCACCACAGTGTCTTAAAGCATTAAAAGTATTGCACACCAAACTTTAACCCTTAAAATAACGAAACCGGAGCCGGTTACAGTTTTAACCCCTCTACAGTCCCAGCTACAGCCTTTGCTGCGACTTTACCAAACCCAGGGGGGAATACGATACCAAATGAAGCCTTCTAGGAACCTTTCCAACTACTTTCAGATTCACACACATGCATCTGCATGTCTTGCTCCCAAAAGTAACTGCGCAGTAATGGCGCGAAAATGAGGCCCAGCCTACAACTAGGAAGGCCCTTCCTGACTGGAAAGGTGTCTAACTCAGTGCCTGACGTTAAAAAACGTTCCCCAAGCTTATAAGTGTTAATTTCAAGCATAAACATGTATAAAATGCTCAAATAAAGCAATCGATTTTGCCCATAAAAGTGTCTACCAGTTTTACAGCCCATATTAAGCCCTTTATTCGGTTTGAGACTAAGAAAATGGCTTACCGGTCCCCATGAGGGGAAATGACAGCCTTCCAGCATTACACAGTCTTGTTAGAAATATGGCTAGTCATACCTTAAGCAGAAAAGTCTGCTAACTGTTTCCCCCAACTGAAGTTACTTCATCTCAACAGTCCTATGTGGAAACAGCAAACGATTTTAGTTACTGTCTGCTAAAATCATCTTCCTCTCACAAACAGAACTCTTCATCTTTTTCTGTTTCAGAGTAAATAGTACATACCAGCACTATTTTAAAATAACAAACTCTTGATAGTAGAATTAAAAAACTACAACTAAACACCACATACTCTTAACCATCTCCGTGGAGATGTTGCCTGTGCAACGGCAAAGAGAATGACTGGGGTGGGCGGAGCCTAGGAGGGACTATATGGCCAGCTTTTGCTGGGACTCTTTGCCATTTCCTGTTGGGGAAGAGATATACCCACAAGTAAGGATGTCGCCGTGGACCGGACACACCAATGTTGGAGAAATGAGGATTTACCTGACAGAGACCAGGTTATCAAAACTTCTAAATTCTTGCCGTGTTCTTTATTCTACTTCTCGCCCTTCGGTGGCTCAGTGTATGGAAGTAATCGGCTTAATGGTAGCGGCAATGGACATAGTGCCGTTTGCCCGCCTACATCTCAGACCGCTGCAACTCTGCATGCTCAGTCAGTGGAATGGGGATTACACAGATTTGTCTCCTCTACTAAATCTGGATCAAGAGACCAGGGATTCTCTTCTCTGGTGGCTATCTCGGGTCCATCTGTCCAAAGGTATGACCTTTCGCAGGCCAGATTGGACAATAGTAACGACAGATGCCAGCCTTCTAGGCTGGGGGGCAGTCTGGAACTCCCTGAAGGCTCAGGGATCGTGGACTCAGGAGGAGACCATCCTTCCAATAAACATTCTGGAACTAAGAGCGATATTCAATGCTCTTCAGGCTTGGCCTCAGCTAGCGACAATGAGGTTCATCAGATTTCAGTCGGACAACATCACGACTGTGGCTTACATCAACCATCAAGGGGGAACAAGGAGTTCCCTAGCGATGTTGGAAATTTCAAAGATAATTCGTTGGGCAGAGATTCACTCTTGCCACCTATCAGCTATCCATATCCCAGGTGTAGAGAACTGGGAGGCGGATTTTCTAAGTCGACAGACTTTTCATCCGGGGGAGTGGGAACTCCATCCGGAGGTGTTTGCACGATTGGTTCAACGTTGGGGCAAACCAGAACTGGATCTCATGGAACGCCAAACTTCCTTGTTACGGATCCAGGTCCAGGGATCCCAAGGCAACGTTGATAGATGCTCTAGCAGCGCCTTGGTCCTTCAACCTGGCTTATGTGATTCCACCGCTTCCTCTGCTCCCTCGTCTGATTGCCAAAATCAAGCAGGAGAGAGCATCAGTGATTTTGATAGCACCTGGGTGGCCACGCAGGACTTGGTATGCAGATCTGGTGGACATGTCATCCCTTCCACCATGGACTCTGCCTCTGAGACAGGACCTTCTACTTCAGGGTCCTTTCAACCATCCAAATCTAATTTCTCTGAGACTGACTGCCTGGAGATTGAACGCTTGATTTTATCAAAGCGTGGCTTCTCCGAGTCAGTCATTGATACCTTAATTCAGGCACGAAAGCCTGTCACCAGGAAAATCTATCATAAGATATGGCGTAAATATCTTTATTGGTGTGAATAGGATATTATCTTTTCTCCAAGAAGGATTGGAAAAGGGATTGTCAGCTAGTTCCTTAAAGGGACAGATTTCTGCTCTGTCTATTCTTTTGCACAAGCGTCTGGCGGATGTTCCAGACGTTCAGGCGTTTTGTCAGGCTTTAGTTAGAATCAAGCCTGTGTTTAAACCAGTTGCTCCGCCATGGAGTTTAAATTTGGTTCTTAAAGTTCTCCAAGGGGTTCCGTTTGAACCTCTTCATTCCATAGATATCAAGCTTTTATCTTGGAAAGTTCTGTTTTTGGTAGCTATTTCCTCGACTCGTAGAGTTTCCGAGTTATCTGCCTTACAGTGGGATTCCCCTTATCTGATCTTCCATGCAGATAAGGTAGTTTTGAGTACCAAACCTGGGTTTTTACCTAAGGTGGTATCTAATAAGAATATCAATCAAGAGATTGTTGTTCCGTCATTGTGTCCTAATCCTTCTTCAAAGAAGGAACGTCTATTACACAATCTTGACGTGGTTCGTGCTTTAAAGTTTTATTTACAAGCTACTAAAGATTTTCGTCAAACATCTGCTTTGTTTGTTGTCTACTCTGGACAGAGGAGAGGCCAAAAGGCTTCGGCAACTTCCCTTTCGTTTTGGCTAAGAAGTATAATACGCTTAGCTTATGAGACTGCTGGCCAGAAGCCTCCTGAAAGGATTACTGTGGTAGCTATGGCTTCCACATGGGCTTTTAAAAATGAGGCTTCTGTTGAACAGATTTGCAAGGCGGCGACTTGGTCTTCGCTTCATACTTTTTCAAAGTTTTATAAATTTGATACTTTTGCTTCTTCGGAGGCTATTTTTGGGAGAAAGGTTTTACAGGCAGTGGTACCTTCCGTTTAAGTACCTGCCTTGTCCCTCCCTTCATCCGTGTACTCTAGCTTTGGTATTGGTATCCCACAAGTAATGGATGATCCGTGGACTGGATACACCTTACAAGAGAAAACATAATTTATGCTTACCTGATAAATTTATTTCTCTTGTGGTGTATCCAGTCCACAGCCCACCCTGTCATTTTAAGGCAGGTATATTTTATTTTTAAACTACAGTCACCACTGCACCTTATGGTTTCTCCTTTCTCTTGCTTGTCTTCGGTCGAATGACTGGAGGTGGCAGTTAGGGGAGGAGCTATATAGACAGCTCTGCTGTGGGTGATCCTCTTGCAGCTTCCTGTTGGGAAGGAGAATATCCCACAAGTAATGGATGATCCGTGGACTGGATACACCACAAGAGAAATACATTTATCAGGTAAGCATAAATTATGTTTTTCAGCCTCAGGTGCTGCAGCCCACCGGAAAATCTCCTGGTAGGTCAATCCGGCCTTGCATTGTGTGACCCAATCTACCGTTGTGCTCAATTAAGGATCGGTAGTGCATTGCGACTCCAGAGCTGACTTAACCAAAGCGTTTAACCCCTTCATATAAATATTTTTTTATGTCTTAATGAAAAAAAAAACCCATCAACTATAACCATTTTTAGCATGGAAATGTTACAAATAGCATTTTCCCCCAAATTAAAAGGACAGTAACAACCTTGAGATTTTTATATAAAAAGTTTATTCATGCATAATAAAACAATGGGGCAATATATTTTCATTATTTATTTTGCACCTTTATCATGAAATTTAACTCTGAAAATTGAGCAATTTCTTTTTTTTTTTTTCTTTTTTTTTTCAAAAGGTTTATTAGTTTTATACATCAATTACAATTCTGAACAATCAATCTTTCCAGATTTAACAAAGTCATAGTATAACATTTTCATAATCTTTACTTTCTGTTTCAACTAATATATAATGCAGTATATATTTGCCATATCTTGGCCACAAACAAAGAAAATTAAATCTTATAGGGAGGATACCTGTCCATAAAACATAACAATCATATTGATATAGGAAGGTATTCCTTTTTCCCCTTTCTATTATCATAAAGAAAGAAAGCAAAAGGAAAAACTAACAAACCTCCTGTCCTTTCCCCTTTTCAACCACAGAAACAACACAAAGAATCTATCTATCTATATTGATACCTTTCCCCCCTAGGTTCTATGTAAGAGATAATCAGTTTGAAGTTATAACATCTTAAACCACATAAAAATATCTAAGTCTTGAGAAAAAAAAAAAAAGAAAAAGAAAAAGAAACTTCTCTCTCTCCTCTCTTCCCCCCCTCTGTATTCTAAGCTTAGTCGGGCTCTTCAAAAAGCCATTCCCCTCTCAATCTACAATTTTCCATATAGGTTGTATTTTTGAAGTTTCCAATTATTTTCTTTTGTTCGTCAATCTCCCTAGTTTTAATCCAATTCTCCCATTTGCTAAAGAAGCGTGTTATGTTGATATCAATGTGGTATAGAGTGTCTTGTAGTTCTATAAAAAAATTGGTGATGAATAATTTCCCCAAGGTTCCCAAAGGAGGGTGGTTTAACCTGTTTCCATCCTTTTAATATAAGATTTCTAGCTAACAAAATTATCATCGTTATAAATTTCCGATTTTGTAACTGCTCTTTTTTATAGTGGAAAAAAAAGATCTGTTCTGGTTGTAAGAGCATTTGAGTTTGATAAACTTTGCTCAGCCAGTAATTTATCTTTCCCCAAAATCCTTGTATCTTGGGGCAGAGCCAGAAGCTATGAATTAGGTTTGTCTTTGATTGTCTACATTTAGTGCAGAGCGTTCCTTCCCCTATGCCACCCCATTTGGCAATCTTCTCAGGTGTGATATATACCATCCACATTAATTTTACATGCTGTTCACGTAAAGGGATAGCTAATGATGCGTCCTCCACTCTCTCCACGCTTTTTAATATTAATTGCGTGGTTAGATTCGGAAAGTACATTTCCCTCCATTTTACAGTTCCAGTTTCAATATGTTGTTTGTAGTTTATATTATTTATTAGATTGTATAACGGAGATATTGAATATTTACCACTTTTAATAAGCTTAATTACCGGAACTAATGGTGCAAGATCCCAGTTATTCCCTTGTATTTGTATTAGTTTAAGGCAGTAATGCCTGATTTGTAAGAACGAGAAAAAATGTTTCTCAGAGAGGAGATATTTATTTTTGATTGTTTCGAAATCTTCAACCTGAATTAAACCCTGGTTATTTTTTGTTAGTTGAATAATATTGGATAATCCCTTTTCTTGCCAGACTGAAAATATTTTGGATGAGAGACCCTGTTTGAATTGAAGTTTCCTTTAATAGATAAATAACATGTTGCATAGGGATATATACCTAAATATTTACATGTTCTGTGCCACGCTACAACTGTGTCCCTAAGCAAATCTATTTTTTTGACATATGGTGGGAGGTTCTTAACCTCAAGGTGAAGGATATTTCAATCCATTTTCTATCTCTGGTAAAGTAAAATGATTACTCTCTAGAAGCCAATCAAGAGCAATCTTTGTCACTGCCACCAGGTTGTATATTATTAAGTTAGGGAGGCCCAGGCCCAGATATTCTTTTTTGAGTATTAATTTTTGATGGCTAAGTCTAGGCCTACTATTCGTCCATAAGTATTCCTTAATTGCCTGATTAGATGTCTTAATCTCCTGTCTCTTAATTAAGAGAGGAATATTCTGAAAAAGGTACAGTAACCTTGGGAGTGCTATCATCTTAAGTAAGTTTATTTTACCAGAGAGAGAAAGTGGAAGAGAGGTCCATCTTTTGAGGGTTTCACAAAATTGTCTAATGCCATTACCAATGTTCAAAGCGTACCATTCTGAAGGATCGCTGGATATTTTAACCCCCAAATATGTCATATATTTAGTTACTTCTTTAAATATTTTAGTTTCTGATTTTTTATTTTTTTGAAGCCATAGTACTTCAGATTTAGACTGATTAATATGATACCCTGAAAAAGAGCCGTAGTTTTCTATAATCTGGCACATTTTATTAAAATTTTTCTTTGAATTTCTAGAAAATACCAATAGATCATCTGCATAGACCGCCAACTGTATTCTCTTGCCACCTATCTCAATCCCCTGTATATTATTTCTCAAAGCAATCAATAAAGGTTCCAATGCAATATTAAAAATAAAGGGCGACAAGGGACATCCCTGTCTTGTCCCTCTTAAGAGGGGGAAGTAGGGTGTTTTGTTACCGTTGATAATTATCGCTGCCCTAGACTCACTGTAAAGTTTCTTAATTAAGTTAAGACTATTGCCTGAATATCCAAATTTTATAAGAGAGGTAACAAGGTGGTCCCATGTAACGGAGTCAAAAGCTTTACTTGCATCCAGTGATACTATTGAACTGTCTTCTTTGTTAACTTTTTTATTATATTTGTCATTATACCACTGGTCTGAGATTATTAAAAAGACTTTCCTTAAGTTAACATTTGAAGACCTTCCTTTCATGAAACCTGTTTGATCCGAGTGTATTATTGTATCCAATGAGGCCTGAATCCTTTTAGCTAAAATGCTAGTCATTATTTTATAATCAATGTTGAGTAGTGAGATGGGCCTGTAAGAGTCAATTAATTGTGGGTCTTTTCCTGGTTTAGGTATGACTATTATTGTGGATTCGTTAAAATCAGCTGATGGTTCCAACTGTCCATTCCAGAGCCCATTCAGCAGAGCATTTAATGTGGGGGTTATTTCCTCTATGAGAATCTTGTAAAATTCGGATTGAAGACCATCCGGCCCTGCCGCTTTGTTATTTGCCATTGTTTTGATTATTTGTCTTATTTCATTTTCTGTAATGGGTTCATTAATTTTTGTTAGACAATTATTTTCTAGCTTTGGGACTGTCAAAGACTCCCAGAATGACTCATTAGTAGTACAATTAATATGCTGTGCTGAATAGAGCTCCGTGAAGTAATCAAGGAAGGCCTTTTGTATGTCCTCTGTCTGGGTCCAAATATGATCTTTATTTTTAATTTTTTTTATAAAACTTTTAGTTTTGTGATTTTTGTCAATTCTTGCTAGAAAGCTACCCACCTTGTTGCCGTACCTATAAAACTGTGCGCAAGATTTTGTATTTTCTCTAATTTCATTTTGCATAAGGTAAGTATCTCTATCTTTTTTAGCCTGAATATATTGTTGCCAATTATCTGCAGTTTTTGTCTGGATATATCTGGAATATTTGTTAATCACACAGTTAGTTATCTGCTTTTTGTATGCTTGTGTTTTTTTATTTTGTTTTATTTGATATGCCAAGATTTCGCCTCTTAGTACGGCTTTTGCAGCGTTCCAGTATATATGAGTTTTGTCAAAAGAGCTGTTGTTAAACTGTTTATATTCAGCCCATTTGGATCTTAAGAAATTTATAAACTTACTATTTTTTGCTAAATATTTTGGAAAGAAGAATTGATTGGATTTCCGAGTCTTTTGTTTGGGGTCTAATGTAATTGAGATAGGGGCATGGTCTGATATGGTTATTATATCAATAAGTGTCTCCTGGATACAATCTATTAGCTTTTCTGAAATAAGGAAGTAATCTATTCTAGATAGAGTTTTTTTTTATTTCGAGAGGCATGTATACTCTCTTTCATCAGGATGTCTAATTCTATATATATCAATTAGTTTTAGATCTTGCTGAAACCTCTTTATAAGAAGAGACTCTCTTTTTCTTCTCGCTATTGTAGATTTATCTAGTACTTTTTGCCTTATTGCTTGCTCACCATTATCTCTACTTCTGTCTACTGTAGTATTGGGAGCAATATTGAAATCTCCTCCAATAATTATATTGTTTGTGGAGTATATTAGCAGCTTATCTCGCAGACTTTGCCAGAAGTCTATATCCTCCTCATTTGGGCCGTATACATTGCAAATAACAATCTTCCTATGCGCAATTTCAGCTTCTAATATGATATATCTTCCTTCCACGTCTCTCACTAGTTTGTCAATTTTATATTCTATTGTTTTACTAAACAAAATAGCCACTCCTTTTTTCCTTTGGTGCCCTGTAGTGTATATAACCTCTTTAACCCATCCCCCTTTTAGTTTAATAGCCTCTTCCCCTTTTAGGTGTGTTTCCTGCAAGAGCAGTATCTGAGCACCCAATTTTTTTGCGTATCTCAGAATAGCTTTGCGTTTCATGGGTGATGTTATTCCCCCTATATTCCACGAAACTACTTTAAGACTCATTTTCACTAATCTGTGGGTTTAACTATTACTGATAGGTCGTCCCTAACTATAAGGTGTTTACAGGATAGGACATCCATAACAGCGCACAAGAGAGAGATGAAGAGAAGAGAGAGAGAGAAAAAAAAAAAAAAAAGTAAAAAAAAAAAGTAAAATAACACTATGAATTACCAAGACTTCATTAATTCCCTTTATTTCGCTGGAGGTCTTCCTCTTTCCTTCCAGTTTCCCCTTGGAGGGGGATTTCCCCCCGTAACTTAATTTTATTCTACACATTTTTCTAAAATCAAAGTTTGTATACATTATATTCTTTTATGTATTAAACTTAAAAAATAAAACCAGTACCGAAAGATTTGAAGAAAACAGGGACACTGTTCATGTTGCAGGGCCTTGTTGTCTTTCTAAGCTATCTTTATGCTCTTTAAGAAACTTATTTACTTCCTCTACATCTGTAAATATCCTATTCCCTGTGGTAGTGCAAATGCTAAGTCTAGCTGGGTATAAAAGTCTGACTCTCCACCCTTCTTGTATTAGTTTGGTACATATTGGCGCAATAGATCGCCGTTTATTAGATGTCTCGTAAGAGAAGTCATTAAATAACAAGAGTTTTCTACCTCTATAGTTAATTTCTCCATTTGCTTTCCTATAAGCATTCATAATTTTGATTTTTTCCTGAAAATTCAACAGTTTCATAATAACCGGTCTACCTGTTTTATTCCTTCCCTCCTCTTGTCTCTCTGAGCCTATTCTGTGTATTCTCTCAATTGTTATATTTTGAGTTTCTACTCCGATGTTTAATAGACCCATTAATTCTACCTCCACAAATCTCTTAAGATCTTTCTCCTGTATATCCTCTGTCAGGCCAATAAGACGCAAATTATTTCTTCTGGCCCTATTTTCTAGGTCCTCAAGTTTATTTTTCATATTTTCAATCTGGGTGGACATAGTGCGTAGTGTCTGTTCCCTCTGTAGGGCCCCATCCTCAATATCTGATATTCTCTGTTCTGCATACGTGAGTCTGGTTGCAAATTGTTTTACTTCAAGTGTTAGTGAGGTAATGTTATTTTGAATTAAGTCAAACTTGGGTGTAAATAGTGCGTCAAGCTGCTTGATTAATTCTTCATTGTTAGAACTTTGTGGAAGATTTAATTCCCCTATTCCCCCCTGTGGTTCTTGTGAAATTCTATTCCCTTTTTTTTCTTGATTTTTACTTCGGGAAGACATGCCTGGTGAAGTGATTTTGCTTTTGTTTAAGTATTTTTCCATATATATATGTGATCTCCTCCTTTACCCCTGAATTAGGTGATATCCTCTTGTGTTTAAAAAGTGAGACTATATATTAATAAGTGATACCGGACTATGTAGTTGATAATGAGGAGTTTTTAGGCCCACCACTGTTAGTTAGAGGGTGCAGAATATTTTTCCAAGTTAAATTAAATTGTAGACTACCCCTTAAAAACCTCTAAGGTTGCTTTTAGTTCTCTATCCACCTTATCAGACACCAAAATAACTTGATTTTTTATAGAAAGGTCTTTGAGAGCAAATTCATAATGAATATTTCAGTGTTAGATTAATTTTGTCAAGTTGATACTTGGAAGTGAGGTTTTTCTATCCTTACAGACTATTTATAGCTTGTAGAGTTTTAATGACCCTGCTTTGGTTCTCCTCTTCTACTAAGCCTTGTTTACAGGGCTTTGTGTACAGTTGAGAGATATGAATACTTATAAGGATGTAGCACCTTAGCCCAGAAATGGAGAGGAAAAATAAAAAAAAATTCCTTATAAAGTGTAAGACAGAGCTAGCACTTGCTGATTTAAATCCTGAAATGGTTTCTCTCTCCCCTTTCTTTTCTCCCCTTTTCCTCCTCCCTCTCTCCTTCCTACCCCCTCCCTTTCTCTTCTATCTTGGGGAGTAGAGCTAGCTCAATTGTATATTGTCACTTTTGCTTTGTATCCTATATTGTCTTATAAATTACAGCACACCAAAATAACCGAAATATCTAAATATGAGACATGTATGTTATCGCTTAAGAAGGAGACACTTGTAAATTTCTACTCCTTATAAAGTGTGAAGCAGGGTTAGCACCGGCTAGTTTGAAACCTGAAATGATTTTTTTTTCCCCTTCCCTCCTTTTCTCCTTTTTCTTCCTTGGGGAATAAAGCTAGCACAGTTGTCCCTTATCACCTTTGCCTTAAACCTTATATTATTTTGCAAAGTACAACATACCAAAGTATCCTAGATGCCTAAATATAAAACATGTGGTGTCACTTAGCATTGCAATCATATACATTTCTATCATGGTTTTTAGCCCTATGCCGACATTATCAATCAGAAAGAGAGAGCAACAAAGAACATGAGTGATACAACTCTTTTAAACCTGGGTTACCCCCGGGTCATATTCAGTAAAAGTTTCTATAGCCAGTATCCTTATACAAGAAGGCTAATTGTTCCACTGCTGTTATTATTGTGGCAGATGCTGCTTGAAAGTGCTTATAAATCCCACATCTTTTTGTAGTAAGTAAACAGTGGGAAGAGAAAGAAAGCAGTTCTCTAGGCTTTCTTTTTTTTCCTTCTTCTCTTCTCTTTCTTTTTCCTTCTCTCTCCTCCCGCTCTCTCGCTTCTGTTCTCTCTCTTTCCTTTCTTTCCAACAACTAGCCCAGTTATTAGTCTGTTTTTTTTGTTTTTTTTTTTTCTTTCTTTTTTCTTAAAAAGTCTCCTTTTCTTTTTCCTCTCTCTTTCCCCTTTTAAACCAATTGCTTGCTTTGCTTTCCTTTGTAAGTGCTCTCTTTACTCTGTTTTCTTATAGGGGAGACATTAAATGTTCATAATCTGGTACTCTTCATTCAGAACATTTGCTCTTCTGGGGGTTGCGCTGTACTAGGAGGGTTGAGGGGGGGGGATGAGTAACCTATGTCAGGCCCTACTCTCGCAGGAGCTCTAATATGTTCACAATCTGGCTTTAAACCTGACACCCCCCCCCTCTACCAACTGTATGCAGTCATTGTTTCAGCAAAGTTATTAAGAAAAGACAAATCCAAACTTATCTTATTCTGTGGAGATGTTTCTGGTATCTGTGGTTCCACCGCACAGCAGGACTTTCTCTCCTGCTGCTCCTCCAAATATGCGGACTTACTGGCAGGTCGAGGTGATGTTGTGCTCAGGGTCCCTTTGGCCTGTGTCCTGAGCTGGCCGACAAGGAACGCTTGTCTCCTTTCCTCCTGGGGCAAGAAGTTGATGTATGAGACACCTTTCCCACTGCTGTATCCGCTCACCAACTGCTCCTTGGGTCCTGGCGGGCAGCGTGTGTCACTGGGGGCTCTTTAGACAGCCGCTGTAGATGGGCCTTATAGGCCGATGTCAGCAAATTCTGCAGGGCTGTCGGCCTCCTTAACGGCAGCTACGGGTCCTGGGCTGGGTGGTTCCGGCCCGCCTATAGGCACTCGATGCCGCGGCTTCTTTCTTAGGCCTCTGGAAGTAGGCAGCGTACTTCTCACGCGTCTACTTGCTTAGCCCCTCCTACCGGAAGTCTGCCTCAAAATTGAGCAATTTCTAATACTCATAACTTAAATATTAGCCTGCTGATTCTCAAGGCTAACTCTGCTAGATATCTGTCTCTAAGTGGCTTTATCAGACAACAACTACAAAACAATGTTATACTAACTTTATGACATTGTCTAACATTGTTGTCTGTAGACTAAAGCCCAGATGGGCTCCTCCAAATGAGGCAAATAGTGAGTGGAGTTTGGATACTGAGAATTAATTGTAGTAAAAAGGATGTTAATTTGATTTAAAAAAAAAAACTTTAAATTTGGCTGATGTGTTATTCTGTAGCAGCACAAAATAATTGAAAATACAAGGTGTTTACTGTCCCTTTAAATAATATTTGAACAACATTTCTATATGACAATTCAAATTAATGGTCAAATATATTTGTTTCATATTAATACATCACCTCTTAAAAGGGAAATAATACCACATTATTTTTTTTAATCTAATTTGCTTAAAGGGACATAATACCCATATGCTAAATCACTTGAAAAAATTGATGCAGCATAACTGTAAAAAGCTGATATGTAAATATCACCTGAACATCTGTCTGTAAAAAAGGAAGATATTTCACCTTATTTGCCTTATAATTTCTTCAGTTAACCAGAGTAAGTGCTCTGTGAGCAGTTATACTTCAGCTGATGTCTAGCAGCAAGTTGAATAAAAAAAAAATAGAAAATAGCCAATAAGCATCAGTGGTGCTAAGGTCATGTTTTGCTTTGCTGTAATCTCATGAGATTTCACTGAAATCTTGTGAGATTTTATTGCAAACTTCCTTAAAGGGATATGAAACCAATATTTTTCTTTCATGATTCAGATAGAACATGCTTTTTTTAAGCAACTTTATAATTTACTCCTATTATCACTTTTTTTTTGTTTTCTTGGTATCTTTATTTGAAAAAGCAGGAATGTAAGCTTAGGAGCCGGCCCATTTTTTGTTCAGCACCTGGATAGCGCTTGCTGATTGGTGGCTACATTTAATGTCCCCTTAAAGCTCTGACTCAAACAATACACAACTAATTATCAAACTGTAAAATAAACATACTGTTTTAAATCTGTAGTAAATATCATTGATGTTCATACAAGACAATAATATTTGTGAGGTATTTCCATTCTATTTGGTATATAAGCAGGTGTATTAGTTGTGTTGTTTGAGGAGAGAGAGGGGAGATAGAGAGAGAAAGAGAGAGAGAGAGAGAAAGCGAGAAAGAGAGAGAAAGAGAGATAAAGAGATAAAGAGAGAGAGAGAGAAAGAGAGAGAGAAAGAAATAAAGAGAGAGAGATAAAGATAGAGAGAGAGAAAGAGAGAGAGAAAGAAATAAAGAGAGAGAGATAAAGATAGAGAGAGAGAAAGAGAGAGAGATAGAGAGCAAGAGAGAGAGAGAGAGGGAGAAAGAGAGAGAGAGAGAGAGAACGTATAGACCCTAACATATTATAGTTTAAACCCTTAACCCATAATGGGCCAGATTACGTGTAGAGCACTATTTAGCGTTTTTGCTAGAGGGCAACTCAACATGCGCAAAAAGTTTACTTCTAGCACAATTAGCGCTCTAGCTGTAACTAATTATCTTACTATCACTATCTTTGTCACTTTCTCTTCTATCAAAACTGTCTGTATCCTTCTCACTTTTTCTCTGTCTGACTCTCTCAAGGTGTTTTTTGTCATGGACATGAAAGTGAAAGTAAAATGTTCATCATTTAGAGGGAGCATAGAATTTTAATAGAATTTATAATTTACTTCTATTATCTAATGTGCTTTGTTCTCTTGATATAGTTGTTAAAAAGCATACCTAAAAGGGCTCAGGAGTGGACTAACTGGGGTTAGTATATTTACCAGTAGATTTTTCTGATTGGTTATATTAGGGAGACAGGAGTCCACCACACAATTTAAAGGGATATGAAATTCAAAATTAAACTTTCATGGTTCAGATCTAGGGATATATTTATTAAGCAGTGTATGCTGCTGTTTCCGTGCGAGCCTTCTGGGGGGGGGGGGGACATAAGTTAACAAGCAGCTTCTCCTTAACTCATCCGCCACCTCTGAGGTTGCGGACTGCAATCATCCCGATCAGAATGATTGACACCCCCTGCTAGCGGCCAATTGGATGCAAATGTGCAGGGGGCGGCATTGCACAAGCATTTCACCAGAAATGCTTGTGCAATGATAAATGCCAACACTGCATGCCGTCTGCATTTATCGATGTCAGGCCGTCATGATCCATTTGATAAATCTACCCCAAAGAATGTGATTTTAAAAGACTTAAATTATTTTGTCAAATTTATTTTGTACCCTTTGCTTAAAAGCATACCTAGGTAAGCTCAGGTGCAGCAATGCACATTTGAGAATGAGCTGGTGATTGGTGGCTACACATCAATTAAACTAAATAACACATTGGCTGCCAGGGACAACTCCCACAAAAAAAGTTGGTTTATTCAGCACAGAAAATGCTTTTGTTCAAAAACCAAAGCATGTAAATATTCTTTAATGGAACAAGGAACAGATTTGAGGACCATGTCCCTTTAACACCTGGGCTGTCACAATAGGTTGTAAAACAAGCAAACTACAAGGCCAATCATAATCCAGTGTTTGACAATTGTCGACATTTTTCATCTGCCAATAAGCATTTTTCAAATTCGACACTGTCACATTTTCCATTGTGTTTTGACAACTTATTATCGCTATACAAAAACAAGGCTCATAGCAGGGGACAATCCATTTTCTTGACACTTTTCAAAATATTTTAAGACCATTTTTCACTTGAACAGCTAAAGGGGCTTCATAAAATGACAAACTGGCCTTTTTGATTTGTCTGTGAGTACCCCAAGACATATATAAATTGTATAGTGGTTTTATGTATGAGCAAAGCACACTGAAAATAGCCAGCACCACACTGGATGAACTTATAAAATTATGGTCTAGATTCATTGATTCTCCCGTCATCTCTCTTTTATATTCCATTGTTTAATTATATGAATTGGTTAAATTACATGTCTCACACAGCAAATGGGAATTGCTAGAAATACAAGAAAACAATCATAACTGCAACATCTAGAAATCCCAAAAAAACATAAATGTGTTTTTAAAAGAAGATATTTTCCTTCTGACTTATTTTCTGTTGCGATCTGATGTCACTTATAGAAACCTTGCAAAGCTGTGATAAATAAATAATATCTACATGTTAAAGAAGCCTTTTTTTTTTTTTTAAATACATTTTTATTTGAGGTTTGGAATAAGGCATACATGGTAAATGAATTCCATACAACACAACAGCAATGATATACAAAAATCGTACTGCAAAAACATGTAATCCATATTTCTAAGGGAAAACCAAGAGCAAAGAAAGTATATAGTCTGCCTAATGCTCTGCACACCTCCGAATTGACTCAGGAGGTCACTTTTGGACCCCAACAGTATAATCATAGTGTAGGAAGTTATGTCTGATCCAAGAGACCACTTTTGTGTCCCGACTGAAAAGCCTCATTTTTTATTTTTAACATAAACCTAAATAACAGTCTAACTGCAAGATATGGCTTTAAACTGTCTCTGCTAATTGTCTGCAAGGAAAATAGTATAGCAATCTGCATGCAGGTCATATGAAAAAATTGTGGTTGCAAAATATATTTCCCTATTCCAGAGGCGTAACTAGAAACCACAGGGCCAGGTGCAAGAATCTAAGAAGGGCCCCCCACCCCCCAAAAAAAGTGAATTTGATACATATCTTTTTTTTTTTTTTTTTTTTTTTTTACATTTAACACAGAAAATGTGAATCAGATTACATGTCTGCAAAAGGAGGTACCCTGTGCACACAGTCTGTGAGATGGTCTGACCCCCTATTACTGTATATAGTGACACTGTTTAACCCACCAGTACTGTATATAGTGAGTCAGTGACACAGTCTATAATCTGCCGGTGAGATGGCTGGCCTGACCCTACCCGCCCCAGTAATTTATAAAGTGACCACAGTAGTCTGTGACATGGTCCAGCCCCCCGTACTGTATATAGTGGTACTCTATAGACTGACACTGTTTACCCCCCGCACCCCCCATGCTGTAGTAACAGGGTCTGTAATTTGCTGGTTCCACAAACATACACAAACACACATACATGCATAAATACACACACAGTCACATACATACATACACAAACACACATACATGCATAAATACACACACAGTCACATACATACACACACAAACACACATACATACACACACACACACACATAAACACCAATGGGTAAAACAGAAACACTAACCCCTGTAGTCAGAGACACTAGTGAAGCATCATGTCACACTCACATGATATCAGTGCAGGCAGTGGCAGGTCAAAGTTTTTTATTGTAGTAAAAAAAAAAATATATTTTTTTAAGCTGGGCCCCCACCCCCAGTCACAATTGCGACCTCTGCACCCCCTGTAGTTTCGCCCCTGCCCTATTCAACAGCACTCATGGAGCACTACATTGCACGCCCACAATACAGATATATGAAGTAAATGGCCCAGCTGTATAAAAAGGAATGATTAGCTAATCACATAGAAAGCTATATGTATTTTATCCAGCTAGATGGCTCATAGTGCAATAATTCTTAGATATTAGAGCCAATCCCAAAAACTTGAAGTTTTAGCAGTCCCTGTCAAGTAACTAGTAGGGGAATAGAAATACAATACACCTGAATATTATATGTGAAACAGATAATTAGCGTTATGGAATGTACCGCCAAGTTGATCAATATGCATAGAGCTAACATGTTACACCTCCCTCCTACTAAAGCAGGTAATAATAAACACGCAGGCTATATATAAAAAAGTGAATATTTAGCAACATACAATATAGAAAAAAGTAACAAATACTTATGCAGTTACGGTGCTAAAAACGTCCCTATGGGATAACTAACTTTGCTCTGCATCAGCTTAAAGGGACAGCAATCACAGACAATGACCCAAAAGTCCGACATGAGTGGATAACAAATTGCAGTCATCTTAGGATGAAACTCACAAGTCAATGGCGTGTGGGTAAAAGGGGGGTCGTAGTGCTAAGTCTGACACATATAATTTTACGCTAAGCTAGGTCTGCAAATTGAGATGCTGACCAGTCCAGACATATTAGAAACATGTTGATTAACCCACTCCAGTTTTGGTTAATGTCGGTACTATTTGCTTGTGTGAATATTTAAGTGTTGCGCGGGAGTCTGTCGTACATTGTCCTTCACCTTCAACCCCAAGCATCTCCGCTCTCGGCACCAACATGGAGGAAAGTACCTGCTCACTTAAGGCTCTCTGGTGTGACAGGAGTTTAGCTGTGACAAATGTCCCTCTCAGTAGAGCTGGAAGCTGGAAGGACGCTGCTTTCTCTATCCGGCGCTAGTGATCCATTAGGATCAGCCTCCTTCCCTGTCGTAATACTGTTCTTCTGATCGCCATATTTGGTGAAAATGGAGATCCTGGATTCAAAACAATAGTGATGTAGGACCTGATGAGGTGCTCCTATGTGGCATGGGATGATTTCTGGTGTAGGGATTTTGTTGAAAATTACCAATTCTCTGCAGGTGTGCTCCCTGTCAATTGCGTCCCGAAAGGAAGGGATCTGAGCAGTCCCCCCCCCCCCCCCCGCACAGGGGAACAGAACTCTGTACCTCTGCATCCAGGCTCACAGCAGCATGCATGGCATCGCTTACAATGTCAGGGAGGGAAGTTATTTCTGGATCTAATGCCATTATAGATTCCGCCTTTTAATTCGAACTCTTACACTCATGAGATCCCAATCGATCGTTAAGAGTCTCTGGTTCCCAGACGCTATCTTGGTAGCCACGTGGATTAGAACAGCTTGCGAAAGATTGCGCTATCAAGACTCTCAGTCCAACATAATGGTCTTCTAGCATAGCACAGATTAATTCAGTATCCATCTTCATGCAATATGTGTAGTCAAGTAGAACTTCTCCGTAACCCGGTGTCCGGGGGGGAATATGCAGCATCTTAAAGCTCCACAGCCTGTAAAACAGAAACGTTTGGTTTGGCTGAATAGCATAGTCTGGAATTCACTCCGAGAAGCAACCTTCACTCTCCTTTATGGTCCTTTGTAACTATATCCATTGTAAAGTCACAGATAATTGTTGAAAACACCCAAAAAGCACATATATTCCAAATGTGGGTCCAGAGTTCCCCCAAAGTGCGTCCTGCCTGTGCAGCTCATCACTCCGCCCCCCGCTTTTGTGTTTTTAATAGGATGTTGTATTTTTATGGGGGTTTTAAAAAAATGTTACTCTGCCCTGTACAGTGAGAATGTAAACTTCTGGCAAGATGGTTTAATTCAGTGTTTCTCAACCGCGGTCTTCAAGTACCTGCAACAGTCCAGGTTTTCATTATAGCTGAACTAAAGCACAGGTGAAACAAGCAGCTGATCAGTAACCACAGTTACTAAACCGCTCTCACCCATCAGCTGATCATTTCACCTATGCACTAGTTCAGCTATAATGAAAACCTGACCTGTTGGGGGTACTTGAGCACACTGGTTTAATAAGAGCAAATCTTACGGGTTTAAGATATATATATTACGGGTTAGAGATATATATATTATCATTTTTAATCCTGCTGTTGTAATCATAGAAGTCGTGTCCACTTTTTTCTGCTGGACATTATATTTTCTTGCTTTTCTTCTTAATTATAGGCCAAAATCAAAAACATTTTCTACTTCAATTAAGAATAAAAAATGTATAATTAACACTTTTTATATAGTATTGCCAACATAGATAAGCCATCCAGCACACATCCCAGTATACCCACAATGCCCCTGTTTAAATAGATTTATTAGTCATTTACACATATCGCTATGGTTTTGAAACACAAGGGGCTAATTTAATTCATGTTACTTATTATTAACCTTACACGTTGTACAAAGGGGTTAATCAAAACATCTCTAAAGTAATATTTAAAACTATCAATTTACCACTGTATTTGTCATTTTCGCTTGCATTTTTACTTTTGATGCAATATCCAGGAACAACAGGAAACACATTTTCGCATGGTTATCTGTAGAATACTTGCTAACGACTGAGACCTTTCATTTCAAGAAGCAATTTGGGATTGTGATGACAGAAACCATGCTGATAATATCAAAGTTCAAAACTTGTTATTGTCCAAAAATAAAGGTAAGTAGTGATCTACCCCTAGTTTAGATTTGCATTCACATTAATGCAAGGAACACAAAACACCCTGTTCCTTTAAACACTGAATACAACAATTTTAAAGGGACAGTATACACCCATTTTAGTTTAACTGCATGTAATAAACTCTACTATAAAGAATAATATGCACAGATACTGATATAAAATTCCAGTATAAAACCTTTTAAAATCTTACTTAGAAGCTCCTAATTTAGCACTTTTTATGAAATTAGCCTGGGAAACGCACTGAAAGGGGCTGAGAGAAGAACCTCCCCCTCCTCTGCATATGAAAAGACCCATTATACAAACAGAAGCAGTCTGAAGCCTGTATACATCCGTATACATATAAAACTTTGGGGCTTGGTTAGAAGTCTGAAAATAAGCACGTTATTTAAAAATAAGCAAAACTATACAATTTTACCAAAATACACCCTGATGGGCTATATAAATGGATCACCTACAAAACATTTATGCAAAGAAAAATTTTGTGTATAATGTCCCTTTAAAGTTTTTCACATCCCTTTAATAATTTGACATTTGTTAGCCTCCCACAGAGAAATTCAGCTGGCTGCACCAAGTGTACAGTAGCTGTCATCCTCTTCAGCAAGTGATCTGAAGCAATTAAGCTAATTAAGATAAATAATTGGATAATAAATCCCCAGCTATAACTATGTAAGTGACTATCATCTCCATTTGACTTCAAAGGCAAATTAGAGTAATAAAATTGGCTAATAGTGCATCTCACAGTCAAGACAAATAGCAGCTTGTGTTGTATTCCCACCGGGGATAGAACAAAACATGAGAGATGTACAAAAGACGGAAGTAAAAGCCGTTACTTACATAGTTTTCAACCAATCTCGATACAGAACATATCTTCCATTCTTAATGGGACATTAATCATGCAAATAAAAGAACACAACATTGTAGTCAGCGTTTTTCTATCTGTCTTCTAAAAAAGGGAACTTCCTAAATGAATATCAGTTTAAGAATCAATTAAAAATGCTAGATATGATGATATATTTAAAGCTATTATTAGTCTTAGAACAATATGCAGATATATTTTCTAAAATGATATTAGGTGTTTAAATGTTGAATTAATAAGAGTTATTTACTATAAATTTGTGCAAGTTATCATGTTTTAACTATCTTAGGTTAAAATGCTTAGGGGTCGATTTATCATGCTGCAGTGGGCAGGGGCACACATATGCTCCCCTGTCCGCCGCAGCTCGTCTCTGGTGGGCTGAATTCCGCTGGCGGAATTCAGCATTGCACTTAAGCGCTATTTTGTGCTTGCGTACAATCCTGCCCGCGCATAGCCAATCACATGCGAGCAGGAGCTGTCAATCTCCCCGGTCGGACCTTACTGGGAAGATAGAAATTCGACACCTAAGAGGTGGCGAAAGGTTAGGGAAGCAGACCGCTGCTTGTTAAATACGGACTGTAGGTTCTCTTGTGAGAACCTGCAACCATAGGGGGGGCAAAGAGTTTGATAAATCGACCCCTTATTCATCTTAGCTGATGAGGGGCGAGGCATATATATACACATACACACATATATATTATCAACAAGTAGAAGCACTCAACCAGGAACGAACAATAGGTCATTAGCTTGTTCTCTAGAAAATTGCCACCCCAAAATGCCAGGCAATCCTGCTCTGTACGTGGAACATGTCAAATCCATTTAAAATATATATATATATATATATATATATATATATATATATACACTAGTCGATAAGCCTGCCCAGAGGGCAGTCTAATTATTTTTTAAACTACAGAGACAACCGATTTTGTAACTGTTCTTTTATATAAATATTTAAGAAAATCGCTAGTAAAACTAAAATGAATAACCCCTTAACCATCAACCACCCACATTGCAATAAATCTAATTACCCTATTAACCCCTAAACCACAAAACCCCCACATCGCAATACACCTAATTACCCTATTAACCCCTAAACCGCAAACCCCCCACATTGCAATAAACCTATTTACCCTATTAACCCCTGAACCGCAAAACCCCTACATCGCAATAAACCTATTAACCCTATTAACCCCTAAACCCCTACATCGCAATAAACCTATTTACCCTATTAACCCCTAAACCGCAAAACCCCTACATCGCAATAAACCAATTTAACTTATTACCCTTTAAACCGCCAAAACCCACAACGCAAATAACTATTTAAATAACTAAGTACAGTACACCAGTGATTTGCAACCTTTTTTTTTGCCGTAGCACATTTTTTTACATTAAAAAATCCTGCTGCACACCACCATCCCAAAATTTTACAAAATCACACATTGTAGCCTAATACAGGATATATATACAGTGTGTATATATATATATATATATATATATATATATATATACACACACTGTACTGTGCTGTCATGCCTCCTACAAACTATACATGACATATTGACATTCATTTACAAACAATAATAATGATTGGCTGTGAATGAATGTCAATATCATGGTTGTAAATGATGCCGGATGAGCCTGTCACATACCTCCCAATATTTCAAAATTTGAAAGAGGGACACCCCTGCACTGTTGTCAGTCTACAGCAGCACACCTGAGGATCTCTCACGGCACACTAGTGTGCCACGGCACACTGGTTGAAAAACACTGCAGTACACTACTCTAACACCCCCTAACCTAACAACCCCTAACCTAACACCCCCTAACCTAACAACCCCTAACCTAACACCCCCTTAAATAAACCCTAATTACCTAAACTAATATATTCTAAAGTTACAAACAAATAAAAAAGGCTAACATTACAGAACATAAAAAAATCAAATTACCAAATTTAAAAAAATTAAACCTAATCCCTATGAAAATAAAAAAGACCCCCCAAAATAAAAACACCCCCTACTCTAAGAATAAACTACCAGTAGCCCTTAAAAGGGCTTTTTGCAGGGCATTGCCCCAAGATAATCAGCTCTTTTACAACAAATATACAAAGTCCCACCTAACATTAAACCCCCCACCCCCCAAAATAAAAGAACCTAACACTAAAAAAACCTAAACTACCCATTGCCCTGAAAAGGGCATTTGTTTGGGCATTGCCCTTAAAAGGGCATTTAGCTCTTTCTGCCCATCCCTAATCTAAATAAATAAACCCCCCAAAAAACCCTTAAAAAATACTAAATCTAACCCCCAGGTTGGTACTCACGGTCCCTGAAGTCCGGCGGAGAAGGTCCTGTTCCTGGCGGTGAAGTCTTCTTCCAAGCGCAACCTCTTCTTCTTCCAGGAACATCCTGCGTGGAGCGGTGCTGAAGACTGAAGACCATGGAGCTGAAGACCGGCGACCCTGGAACTGCAGACCGGCGACCGCAGAGCCATGGAGTGTGGAGGGTCCTCTTCGTACGATCTCCGCCGTACACTGAATAGTGAATTCAAGGTACGCGATTAAAGATGGCGTCCCTTGAATTCCTATTGGTTGATTTGATTCTTCCAATTCAAATCATACAATAGGATGCAAGCTAGTGAAATTTTATTGGCTATATATATACTAGTCGATAAGCCTGCCCAGAGGGCAGTCTAATTATTCTTTAAACTACAGATGTAGAGACAACCGATTTTGTAACTGTTCTTTTATATAAATATTTAAGAAAATCGCAAGTAAAACTAAAATTAATAACCCCTTAACCATCAACCACCCACATCGCAATAAATCGAATTACCCTATTAACCCCTAAACCGCAAAACCCCCACATTGCAATACACCTAATTACCCTATAAACCCCTAAACTACAAAAACCCCACATCACAATACACCTAATTACCCTATTAGCCCCTAAACCGCAAAACCCCCACATCGCAATAAACCTAATTACCCTATTAACCCCAAAACCGCAAAACCCCCACATCGCAATAAACCTATTTACCCTATTAACCCCTAAACCGCAAAACCCCTACATCGCAATAAACCTATTTACCCTATTAACCCCTAAACTGCAAAACCACTACATCGCAATAAACCTATTTACCCTATTAAACCCTAAACCGCAAAACCCCTACATCACAATAAACCAATTTAACTTATTAACCCTTTAAACCGCCAAAAACAATGCAAATAACTGTTTAACCCCTTAACGACTAAGGGGGGGATCCTACACAGTAGCATATGTAAATATGCTAAAAAAAATTTCATTTTTTTTTTAAAACCCTTTTATTTTAGTACTGGCAGACTTTCTGCCAGTACTTAAGATGGCGGGGACAATTGTGGGGTGGGGGAGGGAAGGGAGCTGTTTGGGAGGGATCAGGGGGTGGGATGTGTCAGATGGGAGGCTGATCTCTACACTAAAGCTAAAATTAACCCTGCAAGCTCACTACAAACTCCCTAATTAACCCTTTCACTGCTAGCCATAATACACGTGTGAGGCGCAACAGGATTTAGTGGCCTTCTAATTACCAGAAAGCAACGCCAAAGTTATATATGTCTGCTATTTCTGAACAAAGGGGATCCCAGACAAGCATTTACAACCATTTGTGCCATAATTGCACAAGCTGTTTGTAAATGATTTCAGTGAGAAACCTAAAATTGTGAAAAATTTTACGTTTTTTTAATTTGATCGCATTTGGCGGTGAAATGGTGGCATGAAATATACCAAAATGTGCCTAGATCAATACTTGGGGTTGTCTACTACACTACACTAAAGCTAAAATTAACCCTACAAGCTCCCTAAAAGCTCCCTAATTAACCCCTTAACTGCTGGGCATGATACACTTGTGGTGCGCAGTGGCATTTAGCGGCCTTCTAATTACCAAAAAGCAACGCCAAAGCCATATATGTGTGCTATTTCTGAACAAAGGGGATCCCAGAGAAGAATTTACAACCATTTATGCCATAATTGCACAAGTTGTTTGTAAATAATTTCAGTGAGAAACCTAAAGTTTGTGAAAAAATTTGTGAAAAAGTGAACAATTTTTTGTATTTGATCGCATTTGGCGGTGAAATGGTGGTATGAAATATACCAAAATTGGCCTAGATCAATACTTTGGGATGTCTACTAAAAAAAAATATATAAATGTCAAGGGATATTCAGGTATTCCTGAAAGATATCAGTGTTCTAATGTAACTAGCGCTAAAAAATGGTTTGGAAATAGCAAAGTGCTACTTGTATTTATGGCCCTATAACTTGCAAAAAAAGCAAAGAACATGTAAACATTGGGTATTTCTAAACTCAGGACAAAATTTAGAAACTATTTAGCATGGGTGTTTTTTGGTGGTTTTAGATATGTAACAGATTTTGGGGGTCAAAGTTAGAAAAAGTGTGTTTTTTTCCATTTTTCCTCATATTTTATCATTTTTTTTATAGTAAATTATAAGATATGATGAAAATAATGGTATCTTTAGAAAGTCCATTTAATGGCGAGAAAAACGGTATATAATATGTGTGGGTACAGTAAATGAGTAAGAAGAAAATTACAGCTAAACACAAACACCGCAAAAATGTAAAAATAGCCTTGGTCCCAAACGGACAGAAAATGGAAAAGTGCTCTGGTCACTAAGGGGTTAAATAACTAAGTACAGTACACTACTCTAACACCCCCTAACCTAACAACCCCTAACCTAACACCCCCTAACCTAACACCCCATTAAATAAACCCAACTTCCCTAAACTAATATATTCTTAAGTTACAAAAAAACAAAAAACTAAGGCCTAGATTTGGAGTTCGGCGGTAAAAGGGCTGTTAACGCTCCGCGGGCTTTTTTCTGGCCGCACCATAAATTTAACTCTGGTATCGAGAGTTCAAACAAATGCTGCGTTAGGCTCCAAAAAAGGAGCGTAGAGCATTTTTACCGCAAATGCAACTCTCGATACCAGAGCTGCTTACGGACGCGGCCGGCATCAAAAACGTGCTCGTGCACGATTCTCCCATAGGAAACAATGGGGCTGTTTGAGCTGAAAAAAAACCTAACACCTGCAAAAAAGCAGCGTTCAGCTCCTAACGCAGCCCCATTGTTTCCTATGGGGAAACACTTCCTACGTCTGCACCTAACACTCTAACATGTACCCCGAGTCTAAACACCCCTAGCCTTACACTTATTAACCCCTAATCTGCCGCCCACGCTATCGCTGACCCCTGCATTACACTTTTAACCCCTAATCTGCCGCTCCGTAAAACGCCGCCACCTACGTTATCCCTATGTACCCCTAATCTGCTGCCCTAACATCGCCGACCCCTATGTTATATTTATTAACCCCTAATCTGCCCCCCACAACGTCGCCGACACCTGCCTACACTTATTAACCCCTAATCTGCCGAGCGGACCTGAGCGCTACTATAATAAAGTTATTAACCCCTAATCCGCCTCACTAACCCTATCATAAATAGTATTAACCCCTAATCTGCCCTCCCTAACATCGCCGACACCTACCTTCAATTATTAACCCCTAAACTTCCGATCGGAGCTCACCGCTATTCTAATAAATGGATTAACCCCTAAAGCTAAGTCTAACCCTAACACTAACACCCCCCTAAGTTAAATATAATTTTTATCTAACGAAATTAATTAACGCTTATTAAATAACTTATTCCTATTTAAAGCTAAATACTTACCTGTAAAATAAATCCTAATATAGCTACAATATAAATTATAATTATATTATAGCTATTTTAGGATTAATATTTATTTTACAGGCAACTTTGTAATTATTTTAACCAGGTACAATAGCTATTAAATAGTTAAGAACTATTTAATAGTTACCTAGTTAAAATAATAACAAATTTACCTGTAAAATAAATCCTAACCTAAGTTATAATTAAACCTAACACTACCCTATCAATAAAATAATTAAATAAACTACCTACAATTACCTACAATTAACCTAACACTACACTATCAATAAATAAATTAAACACAATTGCTACAAATAAATACAATTAAATAAACTAGCTAAAGTACAAAAAATAAAAAAGAACTAAGTTACAGAAAATAAAAAAATATTTACCAACATAAGAAAAATATTACAACAATTTTAAACTAATTACACCTACTCTAAGCCCCCTAATAAAATAACAAAGCCCCCCAAAATAAAAAATTCCCTACCCTATTCTAAATTAAAAAAGTTACAAGCTCTTTTACCTTACCAGCCCTGAACAGGGCCCTTTGCGGGGCATGCCCCAAGGATTTCAGCTCTTTTGCCTGTAAAAGAATAAATACAATACCCCCCCCCCCCCCAACATTACAACCCACCACCCACATACCCCTAATCTAACCCAAACCCCCCTTAAATAAACCTAACACTAAGCCCCTGAAGATCTTCCTACCTTGTCTTCACCATCCAGGTATCACCGATCCGTCCTGGCTCCAAGATCTTCATCCAACCCAAGCGGGGGTTGGCGATCCATAATCCGGTGCTCCAAAGTCTTCCTCCTATCCTGCAAGAAGAGGACATCCGGACCGGCAAACATCTTCTCCAAGCGGCATCTTCGATCTTCTTCCATCCGGTGCGGAGCGGGTCCATCTTGAAGCAGGCGACGCGGATCCATCCTCTTCTTCCGATGTCTCCCGACTAATGACGGTTCCTTTAAGGGACGTCATCCAAGATGGCGTCCCTCGAATTCCGATTGGCTGATAGGATTCTATCAGCCAATCGGAATTAAGGTAGGAATTTTCTGATTGGCTGATGGAATCAGCCAATCAGAATCAAGTTCAATCCGATTGGCCGATCCCATCAGCCAATCAGATTGAGCTTGCATTCTATTGGCTGATCGGAACAGCCAATAGAATGCGAGCTCAATCTGATTGGCTGATTGGATCAGCCAATCGGATTGAACTTGATTCTGATTGGCTGATTCCATCAGCCAATCAGAAAATTCCTACCTTAATTCCGATTGGCTGATAGAATCCTATCAGCCAATCGGAATTCGAGGGACGCCATCTTGGATGACGTCCCTTAAAGGAACCGTCATTAGTCGGGAGACATCGGAAGAAGAGGATGGATCCGCGTCGCCTGCTTCAAGATGGACCCGCTCCGCACCGGATGGAAGAAGATCGAAGATGCCGCTTGGAGAAGATGTTTGCCGGTCCGGATGTCCTCTTCTTGCCGGATAGGAGGAAGACTTTGGAGCACCGGATTATGGATCGCCAACCCCCGCTTGGGTTGGATGAAGATCTTGGAGCCAGGACGGATCGGTGATACCTGGATGGTGAAGACAAGGTAGGAAGATCTTCAGGGGCTTAGTGTTAGGTTTATTTAAGGGGGGTTTGGGTTAGATTAGGGGTATGTGGGTGGTGGGTTGTAATGTTGGGGGGGGGGTATTGTATTTATTCTTTTACAGGCAAAAGAGCTGAAATCCTTGGGGCATGCCCCGCAAAGGGCCCTGTTCAGGGCTGGTAAGGTAAAAGAGCTTGTAACTTTTTTAATTTAGAATAGGGTAGGGAATTTTTTATTTTGGGGGGCTTTGTTATTTTATTAGGGGGCTTAGAGTAGGTGTAATTAGTTTAAAATTGTTGTAATATTTTTCTTATGTTGGTAAATATTTTTTTATTTTCTGTAACTTAGTTCTTTTTTATTTTTTGTACTTTAGCTAGTTTATTTAATTGTATTTATTTGTAGCAATTGTGTTTAATTTATTTATTGATAGTGTAGTGTTAGGTTAATTGTAGGTAATTGTAGGTAGTTTATTTAATTATTTTATTGATAGGGTAGTGTTAGGTTTAATTATAACTTAGGTTAGGATTTATTTTACAGGTAAATTTGTTATTATTTTAACTAGGTAACTATTAAATAGTTCTTAACTATTTAATAGCTATTGTACCTGGTTAAAATAATTACAAAGTTGCCTGTAAAATAAATATTAATCCTAAAATAGCTATAATATAATTATAATTTATATTGTAGCTATATTAGGATTTATTTTACAGGTAAGTATTTAGCTTTAAATAGGAATAAGTTATTTAATAAGCGTTAATTAATTTCGTTAGATAAAAATTATATTTAACTTAGGGGGGTGTTAGTGTTAGGGTTAGACTTAGCTTTAGGAGTTAATCCATTTATTAGAATAGCGGTGAGCTCCGATCGGAAGTTTAGGGGTTAATAATTGAAGGTAGGTGTCGGCGATGTTAGGGAGGGCAGATTAGGGGTTAATACTATTTATGATAGGGTTAGTGAGGCGGATTAGGGGTTAATAACTTTATTATAGTAGCGCTCAGGTCCGCTCGGCAGATTAGGGGTTAATAAGTGTAGGCAGGTGTCGGCGACGTTGAGGGGGGCAGATTAGGGGTTAATAAATATAATATAGGGGTCGGCGATGTTAGGGGCAGCAGATTAGGGGTACATAGGGATAACGTAGGTGGCGGCGATTTGCGGTCGGAAGATTAGGGGTTAATTATTGTAAGTAGCTGGCGGCCACGTTGTGGGGGGCAGGTTAGGGGTGAATAAATATAATACAGGGGTCGGCGGGGTTAGGGGCAGCAGATTAGGGGTACATAAATATAACGTAGGTGGCGGTCGGCAGATTAGGGGTTAAAAATTTTAATCGAGTGGCGGCGGTGTGGGGGGACCTCGGTTTAGGGGTACATAGGTAGTTTATGGGTGTTAGTGTACTTTAGGTTACAGTAGTTAAGAGCTTTATAAACCGGCGTTAGCCAGAAAGCTCTTAACTCCTGCTATTTTCAGGCGGCTGGAATCTTGTCGTTAGAGCTCTAACGCTCACTTCAGAAACTACTCTAAATACCGGCGTTAGAAAGATCCCATTGAAAAGATAGGCTACGCAAATGGCGTAGGGGGATCTGCGGTATGGAAAAGTCGCGGCTGAAAAGTGAGCGTTAGACCCTTTAATCACTGACTCCAAATACCAGCGGGCGCCCAAAACCAGCGTTAGGAGCCTCTAACGCTGGTTTTGACGGCTACCGCCGAACTCTAAATCTAGGCCTAAGTTTTCAAACAATAAAAAAGGCTAACATTACAGAAAATAAAAAAATCAAATTACCAAATTTAAAAAAATTAAACCTAATCCCTATGAAAATAAAAAAGACCCCCAAAATAAAATCACCCCCTACTCTAAGAATAAACTACCAGTAGCCCTTAAAATGGCTTTTTGCAGGGCATTGCCCCAAGATAATCAGCTCTTTTACAAAAAATATACAAAGTCCCACCTAACATTAAACCCCCCCCCCACCCCTGCAAAAAAAGCCCTTTTAAGGGCTTCTGGTAGTTTATTCTTAGAGTAAGGGGTGTTTTTATTTTGGGGGGGTCTTTTTTATTTTCATAGTGATTAGGTTTAATTTTGTTAAATTTGGTAATTTGATTTTTTTTATTTTCTGTAATGTTAGCCTTTTTTTTTATTTTTTGTAAACTTAGTTTTTTTTATTTTTTGTAACTTTAGAATGTACAGGGAGTGCAGAATTATTAGGCAAATGAGTATTTTGACCACATCATCCTCTTTATGCATGTTGTCTTACTCCAAGCTGTATAGGCTCGAAAGCCTACTACCAATTAAGCATATTAGGTGATGTGCATCTCTGTAATGAGAAGGGGTGTGGTCTAATGACATCAACACCCTATATCAGGTGTGCATAATTATTAGGCAACTTCCTTTCCTTTGGCAAAATGGGTCAAAAGAAGGACTTGACAGGCTCAGAAAAAGTCAAAAATAGTGAGATATCTTGCAGAGGGATGCAGCACTCTTAAAATTGCAAAGCTTCTGAAGCGTGATCATCGAACAATCAAGCGTTTCATTCAAAATAGTCAACAGGGTCGCAAGAAGCGTGTGGAAAAACCAAGGCGCAAAATAACTGCCCATGAACTGAGAAAAGTCAAGCGTGCAGCTGCCAAGATGCCACTTGCCACCAGTTTGGCCATATTTCAGAGCTGCAACATCACTGGAGTGCCCAAAAGCACAAGGTGTGCAATACTCAGAGACATGGCCAAGGTAAGAAAGGCTGAAAGACGACCACCACTGAACAAGACACACAAGCTGAAACGTCAAGACTGCGCCAAGAAATATCTCAAGACTGATTTTTCTAAGGTTTTATGGACTGATGAAATGAGAGTGTGTCTTGATGGGCCAGATGGATGGGCCCGTGGCTGGATTGGTAAAGGGCAGAGAGCTCCAGTCCGACTCAGACGCCAGCAAGGTGGAGGTGGAGTACTGGTTTGGGCTGGTATCATGAAAGATGAGCTTGTGGGGCCTTTTCGGGTTGAGTCAAGCTCAACTCCCAGTCCTACTGCCAGTTTCTGGAAGACACCTTCTTCAAGCAGTGGTACAGGAAGAAGTCTGCATCCTTCAAGAAAAACATGATTTTCATGCAGGACAATGCTCCATCACACGCGTCCAAATACTCCACAGCGTGGCTGGCAAGAAAGGGTATAAAAGAAGAAAATCTAATGACATGGCCTCCTTGTTCACCTGATCTGAACCCCATTGAGAACCTGTGGTCCATCATCAAATGAGAGATTTACAAGGAGGGAAAACAGTACACCTCTCTGAACAGTGTCTGGGAGGCTGTGGTTGCTGCTGCACGCAATGTTGATGGTGAACAGATCAAAACACTGACAGAATCCATGGATGGCAGGCTTTTGAGTGTCCTTGCAAAGAAAGGTGGCTATATTGGTCACTGATTTGTTTTTGTTTTGTTTTTGAATGTCAGAAATGTATATTTGTGAATGTTGAGATGTTATATTGGTTTCACTGGTAAAAATAAATAATTGAAATGGGTATATATTTGTTTTTTGTTAAGTTGCCTAATAATTATGCACAGTAATAGTCACCTGCACACACAGATATCCCCCTAAAATAGCTATAACTAAAAACAAACTAAAAACTACTTCCAAAACTATTCAGCTTTGATATTAATTAGTTTTTTGGGTTCATTGAGAACATGGTTGTTGTTCAATAATAAAATTAATCCTCAAAAATACAACTTGCCTAATAATTCTGCACTCCCTGTATTAGTTTAGGTAATTTGGGTTTATTTAATGGGGTGTTATGTTAGGGGGAGTTAGGTTAGGGTACTTAGTTATTTAAATAGTTATGTGCGTTGTGGTTTTTGGCGGTTTAAAGGGTTAATAAGTTAATTAGGTTTATTGCGATGTAGGAGTTTTTTGGTTTAGGGGTTAATATGGAAATTAGGTTTATTGCAAAGGTTTATTGCAATGTAGGGGTTTTTGCTGTTTAGGAGTTAATACTTAGTGTAGGATTTTTTTTATTTTTTTGTTATATTTCGTGCGGGCTGTTTTTTTTAAAATACTTGATGCAGGCGTTTTTTTTGTTTGTTTTGTTTTTTAATACTTGATGCGGGTGGTTAGTTTTTTTTTTTTAAGTCTTTAATGTGGGCGATTAGTTGTTGCTTTTATAATGCTCCGTTTGCCTTCGTTGCATCCCGGTGGATTCCGAAAATGGCAGGTGCATCCAGGTGAATTATGTTGTACTCGCGCTGCCAACATTCCATTGAGGATGCGTGCGCAACTGCCGATGGCGACGGACAATACAAACGCAATTATAGTATACATATATATATATATATATATATATATATATATAGAGACTTCGATTTAGTGCACTCTCACTGGCCAACCCAGACACAGACCAGGGGGCTTAACGGAATGAACAATCTGAATAGGAATAAGCACTCACTGGATTTCAAAACAACAAATATTTATTCGGCAGTGACGTTTCGGGGCATTCACCCCTTCCTCAGTCTGAGGAAGGGGTGAATGCCCCGAAACGTCACTGCCGAATAAATATTTGTTGTTTTGAAATCCAGTGAGTGCTTATTCCTATTCAGATTATATATATATATCTATATATATATATATATATATATATATATATATATATATATATACGTTGATTGGAGTAGCCGTGTTAGTCCAGAGATTTAGATATCAAAATAACAAGAGTATTGCATTGAGCAATGATACTTTTTATTGGACTAACTATACATTTATAAGAGTTCCTTCCTTTATCAAGTCTGAAGCAATACTAACCAATTCAATGGAATTTACAGATTATATCTTAAAACACAGAATAGCTAAGAAGACAGAATGTGCAGGGAGAGGAGGAGGTGTCGTAAAAATCATGAGGGGGGCTTAGGTAACAGGCAGACAGTGTCCAGTGTAGGAGAACAGACAGGGGAAATATATAGCTATACATAGAGCATATACTGACATAAAGTTATATATCAACATTGAATCAATATCTATAAAGATGTGAATTTGTATATACAGGGGGAATACAAAAGTTAAAAAAAGACAAAAGTGTGGACATAGGCTTACCTGTGTACCTATATATAAAGAATGTGGAATATACAATGTAATTGACTAAATGAAAGTACATTACAAAAAATGTTGATAATGTGTTAAGAATCCAGAGTCCACATTTAGTCCGGAATTAAACAAGTTGAAGTGCATTATCATTTTCATTTCAAAGGTTTTTCTTTCCATGGTGTTTTTGAAGTTGCCTCTGAGAATTTTAATTTTGAGGTTTTGGATGGAGTGGTCAGGTTGACATGTGAAGTGGGATGCTATATTGGAGAAACAAGCCAAAAACTGCACCTTCGGATGAACTTACACAGACACTCAATCAAAAACCACTGTGAAACAAAATACTGCACCCCTGTTGGTCACCATTTCATCCAACCTGACCACTCCATCCAAAACCTCAAAATCAAAATTCTCAGAGGCAACTTCAAAAACACCATGGAAAGAAAAACCTTTGAAATGAAAATGATAATGCACTTCAACTTGTTTAATTCTGGACTAAATGTGGACTCTGGATTCTTAACACATTATCAAAATTTTTTGTAATGTACTTTCATTTAGTCAATTACATTGTATATTCCACATTCTTTATACATAGGTACACAGGTAAGCCTATGTCCACACTTTTGTCTTTTTTTTTTACTTTTGTATTCCCCCTGTATATACAATTTCACATCTTTATAGATATTGATTCAATGTTGATATATAACTTTATGTCAGTATATGCTCTATGTAAAGCTATATATTTCCCCTGTCTGTTCTCCTACACTGGACACTGTCTGCCTGTTACCTAAGCCCCCCTCATGATTTTTACGACACCTCCTCCTCTCCCTGCACTTTGTCTTCTTAGCTATTCTGTATTTTAAGATATAATCTGTAAATTCCATTGAATTGGTTAGTATTGCTTCAGACTTGATAAAGGAAGGAACTCTTCCGAAAGCTTGTCATCTTATAAATGTATAGTTAGTCCAATAAAAAAAAAAGTATCATTGCTCAATGCAATACTCTTGTTATTTTGATATATATATATATATATACACATACACACACACACCTGGAAAAGCAGCAGTCTCAGAAGGCAAACACATACACCTAGATTACGAGTTTTGCGTTAACAGGGGTGTGTTGCTAACGAGCAGTTTTTTCTCACCGCTCACTTAAGACAGCGCTGGTATTACAGGTTTTTTTAAACCCGGCGTTAGCCTCTAAAAAGTGAGCGTAGAGCAAAATTTAGCTCCACATCTCACCTCAATACCAGTGCTGCTTACGGTAGCGGTGAGCTGGCTAAACGTGCTCGTGCACGATTTCCCCATAGGGATCAATGGGGCAGAATCGGCTGGAAAAAAAACCTAACACCTGCAAAAAAGCAGCGTTCAACTTCTAACGCAGCCCCATTGATTCCTATGGGGAAACAAAAGTTATGTCTACACCTAACACCCTAACATGAACCCCGAGTCTAAACACCCCTAATCTTACACTTATTAACCCCTAATCTGCCGCCCCCGACATCTGCATTATATTATTAACCCTTAATCTGCCGATCCGGACACCGCCGCCACCTACATTATGCCTATGAACCCCTAATCTGCTGTCCCCAACATCGCCGACACCTACTTTTTATTTATTAACCCCTACTCTGCCGTCCCCAATGTCGCCACCACTATAATAAAGTTATTAACCCCTAAATCTAAGTCTAACCCTAACCCCACCTAACTTAAATATAATTTAAATACATCTAAATAAAATTACTACAATTAAATAAATAATTCCTATTTAAAACTAAATACTTACCTATAAAATAAACCCTAAGCTAGCTACAATATAACTAATAGTTACATTGTAGCTATCTCAGGGTTTATTTTTATTTTACAGGCAACTTTGAATTTATTTTAACTAGGTACAATAGTTATTAAATAGTTATTAACTATTTAATAACTACCTAGTTAAAATAAGTACTGTACAAATTTACCTGTAAAATGAACCCTAACCTAAGTTACAATTACACCTAACACTACACTATAATTAAATTAATTTACTAAATTACCTACAATTAACTACAATTAAATAAAATAAACTAAAGTACGAATAAAACCAAAAAACTAAATTACAGAAAAAAATAAAATAATTACAAGAATTTTAAACTAATTACACCTAATCTAATCCACCTAATAAAATAAAAAAGCCCCCCAAAATAATAAAAATCCCTACCCTATACTAAATTACAAATAGCCCTTAAAAGGGCTTTTTGTGGGGCATTGCCCCAAAGTAATCAGCTCTTTTACCTGGAAAAAAAATACAATACCCCCCCAACATTAAAACACACCACCCACACACCCAACCCTACTCTAAAACCCACCCAATACCCCCTTAATAAACGTAACACTAACCCCTTGAAGATCACCCTACCTTGAGACGTCTTCACCCAGCCGGGCACAAGTGGTCCTCCAGAGGGGCAGAAGTCTTCATCCGATCCGGGCCAAAGAGGTCCTCCAGACGGGCAGAAGTCTTCATCCAGGCGGCATCTTCTATCTTCATCCATCCGGAGCGGGTCCATCATGAAGCCAGCCGACGAGGAGCATCCATCCAGACCGACGACTACACAGCGAATAACGGTTCCTTTAAATGACGTCATCCAAGATGGCGTCCCTTGAATTCCGATTGGCTGATAGGATTATATCAGCCAATCGGAATTAAGGTAGGAAAAATCCTATTGGCTGATCCAATCAGCCAATAGGATTTGTAGCAGAGAGGCAGTAGGATCTGTAATATCTTTTGGGTAGGCAGAGACAAGCAAGTAACTACTCTTGGTAATTGTAGCAGAAAGGCAGTAGGATCTGTAATATATTTTGGGTAGGCAGAGACAAGCAAGTAACTACTCATGGTAATTGTAGAAGAGAGGCAGTAGGATCTGTAATATCTTTTTGGTAAGCAGAGACAAGCAAGTAACTACTCTTGGTAATTGTAATAATAACCCCTTTCCACCAAGAACTAGACGACACATAGCTTGGGAGTCAACAACAACTTTTTCTTCAACCGGAAAAACAAACACTTTTTTAAAAACAGTCTCCCCTACAAGGGGTTTCCCAACTGAAACAGCAGGGAGTTTAAACAGTAACATACAGTTTAACATACATTTTAACCATTAGCCTAAAAAACAATTCCTGCATAGTTCATAAGTGGCGAGGTTTGCCACAGGATGGAAGTTCAATCCTATTGGCTGATCCAATCAGCCAATAGGATTAAGTTTGCATTATATTGGCTGTTCCAATCAGCCAATAGAATGCAAGCTCAAGCCTATTGGCTGATTGGATCAGCCATGAGGATTTTTCCTACCTTAATTCCGATTGGCTGATAGAATCCTATCAGCCAATCGGAATTGAAGGGACGCCATCTTGGATGACGTCATTTAAAGGAACTGTCATTCGTCATGTAATCGTCGGTCTGGATGGATGCTCCGCGTCGGCTGGCTTCAAGATGGACCCGCTCCGCTCCGGATGGATGAAGATAGAAGATGCCGCCTGGATGAAGACTTCTGCCCGTCTGGAGGACCTCTTCTGCCCGGATCGGATGAAGACTTCTGCCCCTCTGGAGGACCACTTGTGCCTGGCTGGGTGAAGACGTCTCAAGGTAGGGTGATCTTCAAGGGGTTAGTGTTAGGTTTTATTAAGGGGGCATTGGGTGGGTTTTAGAGTAGGGTTGGGTGTGTGGGTGGTGGGTTTTAATGTTGGGGGGGGTATTGTATTTTTTTTCCAGGTAAAAGAGCTGATTACTTTGGGGCAATGCCCCGCAAAAAGCCCTTTTAAGGGCTATTTGTAATTTAGTATAGGGTAGGGATTTTTATTATTTTGGGGGGCTTTTTTATTTTATTAGGGGGATTAGATTAGGTGTAATTAGTTTAAAATTCTTGTAATTATTTTAGTTTTTTCTGTAATTAAGTGTTTTAATTTTCGTACTTTAGTTTATTTTATTTAATTGTAGTTAATTGTAGGTAATTTAGTAAATTAATTTAATTATAGTGTAGTGTTAGGTGTAATTGTAACTTAGGTTAGGGTTTATTTTACAGGTAAATTTGTATTTATTTTAACTAGGTAGCTATTAAATAGTTAATAACTATTTAATAACTATTCTACCTAGTTAAAATAAATACAAAGTTGCCTGTAAAATAAAAATAAATCCTAAAATAGCTACAATGTAACTATTAGTTATATTGTAGCTAGCTTAGGGTTTATTTTATAGGTAAGTATTTAGTTTTAAATAGGAATAATTTATTTAATTGTAGTAATTTTATTTCATTTAATTGAAATTATATTTAAGTAAGGGGGGTTAGACTTAGGTTTAGGGGTTAATAAATTTAATATAGTAGCGGCGACGTTGGGGGCGGCAGATTAGGGGTTAATAAATGTAGGTAGGTGTCGGCGATGTTAGGGACGGCAGATTAGGGGTTAATAAAATTTAACTAGTGTTTGCGAGGCGGGAGTGCGGCGGTTTAGGGGTTAATATATTTATTAAAGTGGTGGCGATGTCCGGTCGACAGATTAGGGGTTAAAAACTTTATTTAAGTGTTTGCGATGTGGGGGGGGGGGGCCTCGGTTTAGGGGTTAATAGGTAGTTTATGGGTGTTAGTGTACTTTTTAGCACTTTAGTTAAGAGTTTTATGTTACGGCGTTAGCCCATAAAACTCTTAACTACTGACTTTTAAATGCGGTAGGAGTCTTGACAGGGGAGGGTGTACCGCTCACTTTCTCCAAGACTCGTAATACCGGCGTTAGGCAAATCCCATTAAAAAGATAGGATACGCAATTGACGTAAGGGGATTTGAGGTATGCTCAAGTCGCGGAGAAAAAGTGAGCGGTACACCTGTACCTGCCAGACTCGCCCAGCGGGCGTTAAAAAGCAGCGTTGGGACCTCTCAACGCTGCTTTTTAAGGCTAACGAAAGACTCGTAATCTAGCAGATAGTTTTTGACAAATAATGCTGCTCTTTCATACCAAGGCCTAGATTTAGAGTTCGGCGGTAAAAGGGCTGTTAACGCTCCGCGGGCTTTTTTCTGGCCGCACCATAAATTTAACTCTGGTATCGAGAGTTAAAACAAATGCTGCGTTAGGCTCCAAAAAAGGAGCGTAGGGCATTTTTACCGCAAATGCAACTCTCGATACCAGAGTTGCTTACGGACGCGGCCGGCCTCAAAAACGTGCTCGTGCACGATTCTCCCATAGGAAACAATGGGGCTGTTTGAGCTGAAAAAAAACCTAACACCTGCAAAAAAGCAGCGTTCAGCTCCTAACGCAGCCCCATTGTTTCCTATGGGGAAACACTTCCTACGTCTGCGCCTAACACCCTAACATGTACCCCGAGTCTAAACACCCCTAACCTTACACTTATTAACCCCTAATCTGCCGCCCCCGCTATCGCTGACCCCTGCATTACAGTTTTAACCCCTAATCTTCCGCTCCGTAAACCGCCGCAACCTACGTTATCCCTATGTACCCCTAATCTGCTGCCCTAACATCGCCGACCCCTATGTTATATTTATTAACCCCTAATCTAACCCCCACAACGTCGCCGACACCTGCCTACACTTATTAACCCCTAATCTGCCGAGCGGACCTGAGCGCTACTATAATAAAGTTATTAACCCCTAATCCGTCTCACTAACCCTATCATAAATAGTATTAACCCCTAATCTGCCCTCCCTAACATCGCCGACACCTACCTTCAATTATTAACCCCTAATCTTCCGATCGGAGCTCACCGCTATTCTAATAAATGTATTAACCCCTAAAGCTAAGTCTAACCCTAACACTAACACCCCCCTAACTTAAATATAATTTTAATCTAACGAAATAAATTAACTCTTATTAAATAAATTAATCCTATTTAAAGCTAAATACTTACCTGTAAAATAAATCCTAATATAGCTACAATATAAATTATAATTATATTATAGCTATTTTAGGATTAATATTTATTTTACAGGCAACTTGGTATTTATTTTAACTAGGTACAATAGCTATTAAATAGTTAAGAACTATTTAATAGTTACCTAGTTAAAATAATAACAAATTTACCTGTAAAATAAATCCTAACCTAAGATATAATTAAACCTAACACTACCCTATCAATAAAATAATTAAATAAACTACCTACAATTACCTACAATTAACCTAACACTACACTATCAATAAATTAAATAAACACAATTGCTACAAATAAATACAATTAAATAAACTAGCTAAAGTACAAAAAATAAAAAAGAACTAAGTTACAGAAAATAAAAAAATATTTACAAACATAAGAAAAATATTACAACAATTTTAAACTAATTACACCTACTCTAAGCCCCCTAATAAAATAACAAAGCCCCCCAAAATAATAAATTCCCTACCCTATTCTAAATTAAAAAAGTTACAAGCTCTTTTACCTTACCAGCCCTGAACAGGGCCCTTTGCGGGGCATGCCCCAAGAAGTTCAGCTCTTTTGCCTGTAAAAGAAAACATACAATACCCCCCCCCCCAACATTACAACCCACCACCCACATACCCCTAATCTAACCCAAACCACCCTTAAATAAACCTAACACTAAGCCCCTGAAGATCTTCCTACCTTGTCTTCACCATACCAGGTTCACCGATCCGTCCTGGCTCCGATATCTTCATCCAACCCAAGCGGGGGCTAGACATCCACTGAAGAAGTCCAGAAGAGGGTCCAAAGTCTTCCTCCTATCCGGCAAGAAGAGGACATCCGGACCGGCAAACATCTTCTCCAAGCGGCATCTTCTATCTTCTTCCATCCGGTGCGGAGCGGGTCCATCTTGAAGCAGGCGACGCGGATCCATCCTCTTCTTCCGATGTCTCCCGACGAATGACGGTTCCTTTAAGGGACGTCATCCAAGATGGCGTCCCTCGAATTCCGATTGGCTGATAGGATTCTATCAGCCAATCGGAATTAAGGTAGGAATTTTCTGATTGGCTGATGGAATCAGCCAATCAGAATCAAGTTCAATCCGATTGGCTGATCCAATCAGCCAATCAGATTGAGCTCGCATTCTATTGGCTGTTCCGATCAGCCAATAGAATGCGAGCTCAATCTGATTGGCTGATTGGATCGGCCAATCGGATTGAACTAGATTCTGATTGGCTGATTCCATCAGCCAATCAGAAAATTCCTACCTTAATTCCGATTGGCTGATAGAATCCTATCAGCCAATCGGAATTCGAGGGACGCCATCTTGGATGACGTCCCTTAAAGGAACCGTCATTCGTCGGGAGACATCGGAAGAAGAGGATGGATCCGCGTCGCCTGCTTCAAGATGGACCCGCTCCGCACCGGATGGAAGAAGATAGAAGATGCCGCTTGGAGAAGATGTTTGCCGGTCCGGATGTCCTCTTCTTGCCGGATAGGAGGAAGACTTTGGACCCTCTTCTGGACTTCTTCAGTGGATGTCTAGCCCCCGCTTGGGTTGGATGAAGATATCGGAGCCAGGACGGATCGGTGAACCTGGTATGGTGAAGACAAGGTAGGAAGATCTTCAGGGGCTTAGTGTTAGGTTTATTTAAGGGTGGTTTGGGTTAGATTAGGGGTATGTGGGTGGTGGGTTGTAATGTTGGGGGGGGGGGGTATTGTATGTTTTCTTTTACAGGCAAAAGAGCTGAACTTCTTGGGGCATGCCCCGCAAAGGGCCCTGTTCAGGGCTGGTAAGGTAAAAGAGCTTGTAACTTTTTTAATTTAGAATAGGGTAGGGAATTTATTATTTTGGGGGGCTTTGTTATTTTATTAGGGGGCTTAGAGTAGGTGTAATTAGTTTAAAATTGTTGTAATATTTTTCTTATGTTTGTAAATATTTTTTTATTTTCTGTAACTTAGTTCTTTTTTATTTTTTGTACTTTAGCTAGTTTATTTAATTGTATTTATTTGTAGCAATTGTGTTTATTTAATTTATTGATAGTGTAGTGTTAGGTTAATTGTAGGTAATTGTAGGTAGTTTATTTAATTATTTTATTGATAGGGTAGTGTTAGGTTTAATTATATCTTAGGTTAGGATTTATTTTACAGGTAAATTTGTTATTATTTTAACTAGGTAACTATTAAATAGTTCTTAACTATTTAATAGCTATTGTACCTAGTTAAAATAAATACCAAGTTGCCTGTAAAATAAATATTAATCCTAAAATAGCTATAATATAATTATAATTTATATTGTAGCTATATTAGGATTTATTTTACAGGTAAGTATTTAGCTTTAAATAGGATTAATTTATTTAATAAGAGTTAATTTATTTCGTTAGATTAAAATTATATTTAAGTTAGGGGGGTGTTAGTGTTAGGGTTAGACTTAGCTTTAGGGGTTAATACATTTATTAGAATAGCGGTGAGCTCCGATCGGAAGATTAGGGGTTAATAATTGAAGGTAGGTGTCGGCGATGTTAGGGAGGGCAGATTAGGGGTTAATACTATTTATGATAGGGTTAGTGAGGCGGGTTAGGGGTTAATAACTTTATTATAGTAGCGGTGCGGTCCGCTCGGCAGATTAGGGGTTAATAAGTGTAGGCAGGTGTCGGCGACGTTGAGGGGGGCAGATTAGGGGATAATAAATATAATATAGGGGTCGGCGGTGTTAGGGGTAGCAGATTAGGGGTACATAGGGATAACGTAGGTGGCGGCGCTTTGCGGTCGGAAGATTAGGGGTTAATTATTTTAAGTAGCTGGCGGCGATGTTGTGGGGGGCAGATTAGGGGCTAATAAATGTAATATAGGGGTCGGCGGGGTTAGGGGCAGCAGATTAGGGGTACATAAGTATAACGTAGGTGGCGGTCGGAAGATTAGGGGTTAAAATTTTTAATCGAGTGGCGGCGATGTGGGGGGACCTCGGTTTAGGGGTACATAGGTAGTTTATGGGTGTTAGTGTACTTTAGGGTACAGTAGTTAAGAGCTTTATAAACCGGCGTTAGCCAGAAAGCTCTTAACTCCTGCTATTTTCAGGCGGCTGGAATCTTGTCGTTAGAGCTCTAACGCTCACTGCAGAAACGACTCTAAATACCAGCGTTAGAAAGATCCCATTGAAAAGATAGGCTACGCAAATGGCGTAGGGGGATCTGCGGTATGGAAAAGTCGCGGCTGTAAAGTGAGCGTTAGACCCTTTAATCACTGACTCCAAATACCAGCGGGCGGCCAAAACCAGCGTTAGGAGCCTCTAACGCTGGTTTTGACGGCTACCGCCGAACTCTAAATCTAGGCCTTAGTCTGTAAAATATTTTTTGCATGAAAAACAGGTTTTATGAAAGAAAAAAATGATTTCCACATCTATTTAAGAAAAAACCCATCAGGGATGTTACATGATATTTTTGTGTAAGTATTAATTAGACTATTTGGTAATATGCCAAATCAGTCAGTCTTGCCAGAAAAGTAATCAAAACTATGTGGAAGATTTATCAATGATGCGTATTATTTTGCTTAAAAAAGAGGAATTTAATGTGCCACAATATGCAAATATTTATAAAGAGAAAATAAAGTCAGAATTAAAAAAGCAATTATGAATACAAGTTGTGCTACTTGGTGAAATGTGACTTGTTAGAGAGAGTTTTATCTTGCTTAGCCACAGTCATAGGGGTAGATTTATCATAGTGCGAGCAGACATGATATGATGTAGCGTATCATGTCCGCTGCACATCGATAAATGCCGACAGCATCGGCTTGTGAACTGCTGGTGCAATGCCGCCCCCTGCAGATTTGCGGCCAATTGGAAGGCTTGCGTGGAAACGGGGATTAAGCTCCATACAGAGCTTGATAAATTGGCCCCTTAATGTTAGTATAAAATGCATTGTTTTGCAGTTGTTATCAGTTAAAGCCAATTGGGTATATGTATGTAGCAGGGTTAGCCTTAACGAGTCAGCATTTTCACAACTAAATTAAATGAAAAAAGGGGCAAAATAAATAATGAAAGTATATTGCAAGGTTGCTTCATTATGCATAACTAAACATTTTATATAAATAGCTTAAGGTGCTTGCTGTCCCTTTATGTGTTATGTATAACTCAGTTCTTAAGTGTGATTATCCCATGTATGGTGACATATTAGCTTATTTGCATAACTTACACTCTCCCTCGTGCTGTCAGGCTTTGCCCTAATCTGTCTTCCTTTAAATGTTTCCTGAAGACTTTTCTGTTCAGGGAAGCCTACCACCCAACTCAATAATAAATTAATTTCACTTACCTAACATTTTCCTCATCTAACTCTATATTAACATATTTCCAAATCTTGCAGTCCTCACTTCCTGTTTCTCAACCCCCTACCCTTCTAGATTGTAAGTTCCCACGGGAATAGGGCCCTCAATTCCTCCTGTATGTGTTTGTAAATTTTATCCTGTCTTTTACAAGTCTTGTATTGTTTTATTTAAATGAATTGTATCCATAGACAGCGCTGCGGAATAGGTTGGTGCTTCATAAATAAAGCATAATAATAATAATAATAACTTGCAAATACATAATAAACTCCAAATTGACACTGGTATAAATAGTTATGTGTTATGAAAAATAGTTTCTATATTTGCTCCAAAACTTGATTCAGCTGTGTTTTTTTTTTACTGCTCATATCAAAATATTGACATTTTGAAACCTTATGTCTTCCAAACTAATACTTAACCCCACCCCCCCATCAAATAAAGTAAGAAAAATGTTATCAATAAAAATAACTATTGTTGGATTGAGATTTCACCCAAAATACTATTAGACACTCATATTGGTTAAAATATTATTTTTTTACTTGAATGTTAAAAACTAGATACAGTGTGTGCATGCAGAGGTTTCCGATAGCTCCAAATGTGAAAGAAGGTGGCTACTTGTGTCGTTCGGTTAGTTTCTGAGCCAAATGTATTCTTGTGAAACTGCAACACACTAGAATCTAGATATGGACAGATCCTAGTGTTTTTCATTTTACAAGAATACATTTGGCTCTGAAAATAGCTGAACGGCACGAGCAGCCACCTCTTCTGACGCTTTTGGAGGTAACCTCTGAATGCGCATATCTATTAAAAGCATAACTTGCATTAAAATGTATTTAAAATAAATAGATATATAATTGGAAGATTAAAGAAGTTAAAACACATAACTCTATATAATTTGTACTTTACTGGGAATAGAGTAACCGAGAGAAACTCCCAATAAACAAGTTGGTGTAAAAATATTTTGTGATTCAGATAAAGCATAAAAAATGTAAATAAATTTCCAATTAACTTCTATTATCAAATTTGATTCATTCTCTTGGTATCCATTGTTGAAGGAGCAGCAACCCACTAGTGGGAGCTAGCTGAACACCTCCGGTTAGCCAATGACAAGGGGCATATAGGTGCAGCCACCAATCAGCAGCTCGCTCCCAGTAGTGCATTGCTGCTCCTGAGCCTACGTAGGTATGTTTTTCAACAAAGAATACCAAGAGAATAAAGCAAATCAGATTCCAGAAGTAAATTGGAAATGTGTTTAAATTGAATGCTCTCTCTGAATCATGAAAGAAAAATGTGGGTTTTGTATCCCTTTAAGTATACTTTTGCTTCCTGCATAGTGAGATACTAGTAAATTTGTTTCTTTTAGCAAAATTAGCACTGTCATAACGGTAAAACTCAATATTTTGAATGGGATGCCAGAGAATACTACAAAGTACCATGAGTTACATGGATGCTGATATGTAAATATGCTCCTAGCCCTGTGCCTAAAGCATATTACACATCAGCCCATGTGTTTGTGCACGGTGTTCAGCACCCATGTGTTTGTGCATAGTTTTTAGCACCCATGTGTTTGTGCACGGTGTTCAGCACCCATGTGTTTGTGCATAGTGTTCAGCACCCATGTGTTTGTGCATGGTGTTCAGCACCCATGTGTTTGTGCATAGTGTTCAGCACCCATGTGTTTGTGCATGGCGTTCAGCACCCATGTGTTTGTGCATGGCGTTCAGCACCCATGTGTTTGTGCATAGTGTTCAGCACCCATGTGTTTGTGCACGGTGTTCAGCACCCATGTGTTTGTGCATGGTGTTCAGCACCCATGTGTTTGTGCATGGTGTTCAGCACCCATGTGTTTGTGCATGGTGTTCAGCACCCATGTGTTTGTGCATGGTGTTCAGCACCCATGTGTTTGTGCATGGTGTTCAGCACCCATGTGTTTGTGCACGGTATTCAGCACCCATGTGTTTGTGCACGGTGTTCAGCACCCATGTGTTTGTGCACGGTGTTCAGCACCCATGTGTTTGTGCACGGTGTTCAGCACCCATGTGTTTGTGCATAGTGTTCAGCACCCATGTGTTTGTGCACGGTGTTCAGCACCCATGTGTTTGTGCACGGTGTTCAGCACCCATGTGTTTGTGCACGGTGTTCAGCACCCATGTGTTTGTGCACGGTGTTCAGCACCCATGTGTTTGTGCATGGTGTTCAGCACCCATGTGTTTGTGCATGGTGTTCAGCACCCATGTGTTTGTGCATAGTGTTCAGCACCCATGTGTTTGTGCATGGTGTTCAGCACCCATGTGTTTGTGCATGGTGTTCAGCACCCATGTGTTTGTGCATGGTGTTCAGCACCCATGTGTTTGTGCATGGTGTTCAGCACCCATGTGTTTGTGCATGGTGTTCAGCACCCATATGTTTGTGCATGGTGTTCAGCACCCATGTTTGCGCATGGTGTTTAGCACCCATGTGTTTGTGCATGGTCTTCAGCACCCATGTGTTTGTGCATAGTGTTCAGCACCCATGTGTTTGTGCATAGTGTTCAGCACCCATGTGTTTGTGCATGGTGTTCAGCACCCATGTGTTTGTGCATGGTATTCAGCACCCATGTGTTTGTGCATAGTGTTCAGCACCCATGTGTTTGTGCATAGTGTTCAGCACCCATGTGTTTGTGCATGGTGTTCAGCACCCATGTGTTTGTGCATAGTGTTCAGCACCCATGTGTTTGTGCATGGTGTTCAGCACCCATGTGTTTGTGCATGGTGTTCAGCACCCATGTGTTTGTGCATGGTGTTCAGCACCCATGTGTTTGCGCATGGTGTTTAGCACCCATGTGTTTGCGCATGGTGTTCAGCACCCATGTGTTTGTGCATGGTGTTCAGCACCCATGTGTTTGTGCATGGTGTTCAGCACCCATGTGTTTGTGCATGGTGTTCAGCACCCATGTGTTTGTGCATGGTGTTCAGCACCCATGTGTTTGTGCATGGTGTTCAGCACCCATGTGTTTGTGCATAGTGTTCAGCACCCATGTGTTTGTGCATAGTGTTCAACACCCATGTGTTTGTGCATGGTGTTAATAAAATAAAAATCTAAAGAAGCCATTTGAATGCACAATCAGCATATTGTGTAGCTGTGAATCAATTGCCAAGTCCAGCTCTAGAGTGGCAGTGTATTGCCTCTAGCTGACTAACTCATTTATGAGGGTTAAATGCATCATATATATGAAAGCGATAGTACTGTAAGGAAATGCTTTAAAAAATATATATATATACAGTATATATAGAGCAGTTTCTTATTAAACTTCATGTCATTTTAAAGAGACAGTAAACTCAAAAATAAAGTGGCACTCAACCCCTAATTTAAAAATAAAAACCCACCCCAAAACTGAAAAAAAACACCCACAAAATAACAAATTATTTATCCAAAATAATAAACATTATTCCTATTCTAATACCCATTTTTTTAAAAAACACCCCAAATTAAAAGAAACCTAATCTAGAATAAAGTACCAATAGCCCTTAAAAGGACCTTTTGGTAGGGCATTGCCCTAAAGATATCAGCTCTTTTTCTGAATAAAATATAAAGATCCACTAACATTACAAACCCCCACCCCCAAAATAAAAAAAAAAACACTATCTAAAAAACCTAATCTACCCATTGCCCTGAAAAGGGCATTTGTATGGGCATTGCCATGAAAACGGCATTCAGCTCTTTTGCTGCCCTTAAAAGGGCATTCAGCTCTTTTAAGAGTGGCCACCCTAATCTAAAAAAAACACTAACCCCTCTTTAGGTACTCACAGCTGTTGAAGTCTCGCTTGAACGATCTTCATCCGGCGGCTCCATCTTCTTCCAGGCAGCTCCATCTTCATCCATTGCGGGACCAGCATCTTCTTCATCCCTGCGGAGGGGGAGAGCGGAGGTCCATCGATCCGACGTGGAGGTCCTCTTCATGCAATCGTCCGCCGCACACTGAGGATTGAAATGCAAGGTACCCTTTTATACTGGGGTACCATTGCATTCAAATTGGCTGAAAAATATGAATCAGCCAATAGGAATTAGGGTTGCTAAAATCCTATTGGCTGTTCAAAACAGCCAATAGGATTTAATCAGCTCTCATTCTATTGGCTGATTTGAATTTACAAAACAACTGTTAAAATCCACTTCCCAAAAGTGCATAAAGAGAGACACATGAGCAACCTGTGTATCTTTGCACAGTTTTGTGAAATGTTTTTTTTTATATCCCAGTGAAAGTAAAACTCTTCCAAAAGTGCATTTTTTGACAAGTTTTGTGCAATAGTAAGTTTGGAATGTTTAATGTCACTGTAAGCTTTTAAAGGCTTCTGTCTTCAATAAAGTTCTCTATAATTTCCAGATGGTCATGTATATTGCAGGCATTACTGGACTGGTTAATGACATTTTGTAACTTTTGTCACAGTTCTGAAGCCTCTGCAAGTGAGCAAGGATGAAACAAGAGCTCAGTTGGATTCTGATCATCAGGATATTTTATTTTTAATTTGAAGAAGTGTATTGAAGATATAAAGCTTATACAATTCAAAGTATAAAAACATATCTGTCAGATGTTGATATAGCAATGAAATACAGTACTGAGTTGTCAGAAAAACAAAAGATGGTATTACTGGGACTAAAGTAAGTAACTTTGTCAATAGAGATTAATATAATCTGATAAAATCAACACAGTGTGTCAGAATTTTACACACACACACACACATATATATATATAACACAGTAAATCTTAACCTTTTATGATTCAGATAGAACCTGCAGTTTTAAAGGGACAGTCTAGTCAAAATTAAACTTTCATGATTCAGATAGAGCATGCAATTTTAAGCAACTTTCCAATTTACTTCTATTATCTAATTTGCTCAATTCTTTAGATATCCTTTGTTGAAGAAATAGCATTGCACATGTGTGAGCCAATCACACAAGGTCTCTATGTGCAGCAACCAATCAGCAGCTTCTGAGCATATCTAGATATGCTTTTCAGCAAGTGATATCAAGAGAATGAAGCAAATTAGATAATAGAAGTAAATTAGAAAGTTGTTTAAAATGTCATGCACTTTCTAAATCACGAAAGAAAAAAATTGGGTTTCATGTCCCTTTAAGACACTTTCCATTTTACTTCCATTATCAAATTTTACAGTCTTTTTATATACAGACTTTCTTGGGAACAAGATCCTACTGAGCATGTGCACAAGCTTACAGAGTATACGTATACTAGTCTGTGATTGGCCAATGTCTGTCACATGATACAGGGGGACAGAAAATGTTAGAAAAAATAACTTTGTCACAAAAAATCTACTGCTTATTTGAACCTAAAATGGACCGGCTCCTAAGCTTTACATTCCTGCTTTAAAAAAAAAAAAAAAAAAGATAGCAAGAGAACAAAGAAAAATTGACAATAGAAGTAAATTAGAAAGGGATCTCCAATTAACTAATGCACTGAAAAATAAATTCAGGAGATATATTGACAATTCAAGTAGAGAGAATTGGATTATCTATCAGGAGGAAAAGAAAGAGAGAGAGATATTTTTAATACAGAATCAGTTACAAGAAGAGCTCAAAAATAAAGCTATATTCGGTACCTTCTTTCCAAGATCAGCAAAAATGCTTGCCACTATTTCCAAAAGCAGAAGGAAGAATAATTATATTGGTTCAATAGTATCTGAAGGTCAAAAATACAATACCCCAAAGGATATTAATAGACAATTTTACTTATTTTTTCAAAAGTTATATGCCCTTGCTGAAGTTAATCAGGAGACGAAAAGTAAGTTCTGGACTAGCATTAAAACGCCAAAAATATCCGAAGAACAGCTAAATATGATTAACAAAGAAATTACAATGGAGGAGGTCCTAAAAGCAGTTAAAGATTCAACGTTAGGGAAGGCCCCAGGCCCGGATCAACTCCCCATTGAATTCTATAAAATACTCGCGGAAGAGATCGCCCCCACACTAACTAAACTGTTTAATAATTATTTTCTTCTGCATTTTAAGCCCTCTCAAAACTTCACGGCTTCCAATATTACACTCATTCTAAAGAAAGATAAGGATCCTAATTCATTAGACGCCTATAGACCAATCTCTCTCCTCAATAATGATTATAAAATTTTAGCAAATATATTAGCTTCTCGTCTTAAAAAGATTATAGGAGATGTCGTCCATCCAGATCAAACTGGTTTTATACCAGGGAGAACAGCACAAAAAAATATACGAAAGGCTATGATGCTGATTGAATATATATTGGAATCCCATAGGACAGGGTCAGATACAAAGCAAGACTTTGCCTTCCTGACAGTTGACGCAGAAAAAGCCTTTGACTCTGTCCTATGGGATCATCTGTTTACCACATTAAGCAATTTTGGCTTTTCAGGACATTTCTACACATATATCTCTTTATTATATCAAAACCCCATCTCATGTCTTAATATAAATAATATTCTATCCCCTCCTATAACTCTATGTAAAGGAACAAGACAGGGGTGTCCCCTTTCACCCCTGCTATTTGATTTGGCTATAGAGCCCTTAGCTATAAAGAGTAGAGAAATACTAGAAGGTATTAGGATAAAACAAAATAAGACGGTATTATCTCTCTACGCGGATGATATTTTATTTTACATAAGGAATTCTAATAAAAATATTCCAATCTTAGTAGATCTATTAGCCGAATTTAGCAAATTCACTGGCTACAGAGTAAACTTATCAAAATCAGAGATTCTGTGGATAACTAAAAATAGAAATAGCCTTTTGAAAAATCCCTTCAAATCAACCGATAATTCTATCAAATATTTAGGAATCAATATTTCTAGAAATCCAGAAGAATGGTATGACATAAATTTTACCCCTATTTGGAGGAAGTGTCTCTTGGAGATGCAGAAATGGAGTAGGTTACCACTGTCACTCTCAGCAAAGATTGTCCTAATTAAAATGCGAATCCTTCCAAAAATCTTATTTGTTATCCAGAATGTCCCTGTATTCATACGGAAAGCTCACTTTTTTGTGGACCCTTAAAAAAACGCGTATTGCACTAGCCAGATTAATGCATCCAAAAGAAATGGGCGGTTTTGCCTTTCCGAATCTGGCAAAATATAATCTGGCATGCCTGGCCAGAATAGCTTTGGACTGGTTAACTGAAGCCAACCACGCCACCAGCTTAGAGATGGAGGAGAATATAATAGCCCCCTATGCGCTGAAAGCAATATTACATGTTTCACACCATTACAAAGCTCGAAAGCCCTTATTAAAATATACAATTAACAATGTAATCACAGCCTGGCTTAAAATTTGTAAACATTTAGAGATTAGACATACTTTATCTAAGTATTTACCTATTAGAGGAAATCCGGATTTCGAAAGTGGCTGCACATCTTCTGCTTTTGGAAAATGGTCAGCAAATAATCTGATCTTTCTGTGTCAGATGATAGATCCACTATCTAAACACATGAAATCATTTGAAACTTTAATTAGAGAATTTAATTTAGACAGGAAATCATTTTTTGCATATCTCCAAATTAGGCATTTTTTCTATAACCAAGAGGCTTTAGAGGGGGATATTTGGTCGTTAGGCCCATTAGATTCAGTTATAAATCTGTTCTCCGCCGGAAATCATTCCATCTCATATATCTATCGTCAGCTCGTGTCTAAGGATGCAGAGTCAAGAATAAACAGTCTCTTATCGATATGGCAACAAGATCTTCCTGAAGTAGATCGAGAATATTTCCAAAAGAGCTTTGATAGGGTCAGGAAGTTCTCTAGTAACATGGCAATAAGAGAATTGCACGTAAATAGAGCCTATCTTACCCCTGGCAGGTTAGCTAAATGGAAAGGGAGTATGGCCTGTTATAAATGCAGATTTCCTTATGCTGATCTGTTCCATATGTTCTATGCCTGTCCAAAAATAAGTAAGCTATGGAAGCAGGTGGAATTTTGGTTGAACAGATTTTTGGTAGTCAGTATCACACTCAAACCAGCATATATTTTCCTTCTGGTACAAGATCAAAACAAACCCCTGATCAATACAGTAATATTGTTAGTGAGACAGATGATTCTAAGAAAGTGGAAGGATAAAAACGCCCCAAGTATTGCTTCTGTCATACGCGAAATTCAATATCAAATGTTATTAGAACAGCAAGATCCATTAATGTTCGAGGAAAATAAAGTTAAAAAGTACTTAGTAAAATGGGAAAAAGTCATTTTAGGTCAATCTAAGGAAGTTCAGTTACAAATATTAACTCACTTTCGCAGATCATCAGATTTCCTACAATTAATACTCTCAGATAGGTATCCTGAATTTTGGAGACAATTCCTCTCTTAGGCCTGGATGGGGGGGGGGGGGGGAGGGGGGGGTGTCGAGGTTCGGGAGAGGCCAAACTTTTTAAAACTATTGATTTTTTTTTTTTTTTCTTCTTCTCTCTTTGCTCCTTTGTTTCTGTTCACTGAAGAAACTATAACAAAAAGCGGATCTAAGTCAGAGCAGAGGAAGGGTGAAACAAGCTAAGATAAGGGCCCAGTAGTAGAATGGGCTCTCGGTTTATTCTATGTCTTTCTTGATGTGGAGCTGCGTCTCCATGAGAGGTACAATGTGACATGGAACTGTGTCTTTATAATATAGGCTCTCATATATAGGATGATTTATTTATTTATTTTTTGTCTTTCTTTTTTTTGTTGTATATGACTTGTGTTCTTCTTTTTTCCTTTTGATGTATTGTTGAAAAAAAATAATTAATAAATAAATAATATAAAAAAAAAGAAGTAAATTAGAAAGTTACTTAAAACTGTCTGCTCTATCTGAATTATGAAAGAAAAAGAATGGGTTTAGTATCCCTTTTAAGTATGTCAAAATGGTAAAACAATTGGTCTTTTTAACGACCTTAGGTAAAATATACTGCAGTTTTCAATTTTGTATATGAAGACTTGTTCCTGTGCTGCAAAACATTTTTATTTTTGTTTGAGGGTTGTGTCCCTCCCTGTTGACCCAAACAGCAGTGGGAAGTATCCATATATAAGAAAATGTGTAACTAGATGGGTCGTGGACCTTGCGGGTAAACATTTCCTGTTAGTCTCAAAAGTTTTCACTTATTTCTGTTCCATGCAAACATATTGAACTGTACATAAATCTTGCAGAGTTGAATACGCTTGATAAAAACGTTTTCTACAGCTTTGTGTGAAATTTGTATACGTTCAGCCCAGATCACAAATATTTATATTTAAAAAGCACATTAAATATACATACTACAGGGCTCGAGGTTATTTAAAGATTATTAAGACGATAGGAACCCTGGGGCGGGCAGTTTTTAAATCTCCTCGTCACAAATGAAAGAGTCACAATCTATTGAATTGAGCCATACGACGAATATGTTTATTTCACTGAATATTGACCCGTCTGTTGCTCGTGACCGAGGCACTTCACACTGCCCCGGGCCAGGCCCATTATTGGTCACATTACTCCTCCCCCCCATGGAAGCCGCCTGTGGACCCGCCCGGAAGTGCCGCCATTTTGGATCTTCTGCGCACAGACAGACGGCGAGAGTGGAGTGACCCGGCGATCGCTAGTGGGAAACGGGTAAATGGAATAGACCATTGTGGTAGAGGGTGTGCGTGGGGAATCCGTGCTGTTTACGGAGTGAGATATTGGAACGAGACGCGCCCTCCCTCTTAGAGCACCCGGACAGTGGGCGCCTATAGCCAGCGCTCGGCCTGCGGCTCGCCACGGGAGGCTACAATCCCGAGGCGGTGTGTTACTTAACTGGCCGCCCCCTGTTCTGTAGCGGGGCGGTAAGCGTCCTTAGCATGTTCGGTGCCTTGTTTAGTGTAACGGGATTGGGAGCGTCAGGTAACGGGATTGGGAGCGGCCTGACAACTATAGTCTGAACCACCTGGGAACAAAAAGCAAACCAAACCCGAGTGGTTGCTTTATTCTACGGCCATCTCAGCCCAGGAACCCCCTGCGGTGCTCACTTAGTACCTGGGCCCTGCCTACTGCCCTCGTGACTCTGTAATAGCTTGCTGGAGCACGAGGGTTTACCTGCTGTGCATGCTGTACACTCACTCAATGCCCTGGATCTTGTGCTAGCTTCAGTGTTCCCCCAGCACTCGTTCAATCCCAAAGCCCTGTAAGATTATATTTATGTGAGTGCCCCTGTTCTTTCTGAAATCATCACTTAGTAACTAAAGATCCATCAAACACCCTTTAATCTTTAGGTCCTGAATATAACAAGATCCCTTCACTTTGTAGGTCTAGTAGACGACAAATACATTTTTTTTGTTGGGCAGGAATACAGCTTCCCCCTAATTTGTAGGCCCATGATCCTACAAGTTATTGTGCTCTGCAGGCCCAGGGTCCAGTAGGCTCTGAGCCAGGCTCTCTAGCCTAGAGTCCAGCAAGCTCTCTGTATGCTGAGGGTCTTGCAAGCCATGCAACATTCACCTTAGGTCCAATGTTCTGCAAGATCCTTGTCAGTCACACTAACTCCCAAAAACTTGTATGTTTTCTGTCACTTTTGGGCCCAGGGCCCTGCAAGTTGTCCATTTTTAGGCTAAATGCTGTATAAGTTGTCCCTCACTAGAGTCATTCACTCTGTGGGCCTAGGGTCATACTAGTTACCCACCATCCACTTTTAAATCTGGGATGTAAGAGTGCTCAGTCTTTAGATTTCTAGGATTCATCAGACCCCAGGACTGCCTTTACTGTATGCCCTTTTGTGGCATTGTTTTAACTTGTTTTTTTTTTTTTATAATCTTTTGTTTATAGGCACATCAGAGTATCGGGAATTCTGCTACAGCTCAAAGCTGTTAATTCATTTTGAGAAAACAGAGCAAGGTAATGCAGTTGTATTGTTAATGACTTATTGCATCACTTATCAAGTACAATACACCTTCTGAATAGAACATTTTATTTTTACATATTTATAGTCTACATGCCGTTGTTTTAAACTTAGAAATTAAAAGTTAATCATTCTGCAGGATGGCTTTTTGTACAGTGTATCCTATTTTCTACGATCTTTAAATGTTTGTGTTTTTTCTTTTTCTAATTGGTTTTAAACTGAAGCATGTTATTTAGTTGAATTTAACCTCTTCACGCCGTTGCCCTAAGCACTTGGCTTTAATGCCAAAGGGCAGCATGGAATGTCCTACCTTATTGAAGACTAGATTGGACTGGGGGGGGGGGGTGCCTTGCAACATAGTCAGTTTCCCATGATCTGATTCCGGCATTGAAATCACGTGATCACATTGATGATCGCGCACTTTTATTGTTGCATGACTTTGTTCCAATGTTAAACACTTGTCGGACCTGAAGGGGTTAACCAGTTCCTTATTTCTTGATGCCATAGTCTGATTAAAGGGACACTGAACCCAAATTATTTATTTCGTGATTCAGATCATGCTATTTTAAGCAACTTTCTAATTTACTCCTATTATCAAATTTTCTTCATTCTCTTGCTATCTTTATTTGAAAAAGAAGGCATCTAAGCTTTTTTTTTTTTGGTTCTGAACTCTGGACAGCACTTTTTTATTGCTGAATGAATTTATCCACCAATCGACAAGGACAGCCCAGGTTGTTCACCAAAAATGGGCCGGTATCTAAACTTACTTTCTTGCATTTCAAATAAAGATACCAAGAGAGTGAAGAAAATTTGATAATAGGAGTAAATTAGAAAGTTGCTTAAAATTTCATGCTCTAGCTGAGTCACGAAAGAAAAAAAAATTGTTCAGTGTCCCTTTTAAGTACAACTAGGGGCACTTATAAATAAATGTTTTTATATTCCATGCCTTCTCTGAGTGCAACCATAATGTGATCTTTTGCTAATCACTGTAGTTTATAGCTTAAAGGGGCATGGGATGCAAACATTTTTTTTTCACAATTTAAATGCAGAGTAGATTTTTAAACACCTTACCAATTTACTTTTATTAATTTTTTATGTTTTACATTCACATCTTTAATCCAGTGACTATTTGATCATGGCTGCATTGTTGCAATGTACTTCAGCATTCATTTTGCGTCACTCGGTAACCAAATGCTCTTACAGTCGGTCACTTCCCAGATCTTCACTTTTTGAGGAACTGTACAGGGCTCTGTATTTACATATTCACATACAGTTTTCTCCATGTGGTTTTGTGTTCAGATGTGAACAATGTTGCCATGAGATTGTTCTAACTCCCTAGTGTCCACCCTTTGGTGCATTATATATGACTTACTATTTATACATCCATAACTATTTATCTGCCTCATGTAATGCACAGCAGAAAAAAATATTCATTGTCTCTTTTTTTTTTTTTTATGGTTCATGTACTTTGTGTGGAAGCAAATAGCTTCTGTGTGTAGGTAAGGTTTGTTACTCCTCTTATCAATTTGTTTAAAGTTTGCTTAAATACTTTTTATCAGAATTGCAAGACTCGGGGTCAGAACATTTTGTGTAGTTTCAGTTTTAAGAGTGCAATTTATGTCCAATGTCGTATTGTCAGATCAGGACTTGTACAAAACTTGTTTCCTACCTGAGGCCGTATTTGTGGCTTAAACAGATGTACATATTTTTAAAACTTGAGATCATATATTTATTTTGGTGATATAGGGGACCATGGTCTGTTTTTGGCAAACGTGTGGTATGGTTTTATTTTTACTCTGTTTCATTGCAGCCTTTCCTCTGGAAGGGTTGAAATGCCCTTTCTATAGCCATTCAGACTTCTGACTGTTAGCGCGTCATGCTGTTTTTCGTGCTCTGTACATGTTTGTTATATTCTATATTTCTGTAGCGCTTTGTCAGTTTAGAAGAAATCCTTGATACATTCTGTTGCTTTTTGAAAATCTTTTGCACCCAGCCCCAATTTAATACTTTCACATAACCACATCAGTAGGTTATAATTAGGTCGGCAGTATTGAGCAGAGCTGTAAACTGTTGTATTTGGCCAGTAAGCTGTGTAGAAACGTGTTCATTATTGTTGGTTTAGATGTTTTGCTTTAAATTGGACAGTTGTTGCAGCATTTGGTGTGAAAGTAATGTTGTGGGAGGTGGCAATGGGCAGAGCTGCCATTTGCCTTTGGGCTATAATTGTCACATGGAGAATCTTGTGTGACTGGTTCTTTCTGAAGTAACGGCAAGACCAACTTTTCCTTGTCTGAATATGTGCTTTCCCTCCCACTGTGCAAACGAATACACATTGTATGACCAATAACGGGAGCCGTTATCCTACAAATATTTAAATACAGTCACTGTTGCCTGGCAGAACATAACACCTTGAAATTACCATGCTCTGTAGTATTGAAATTACCTGCCAACCAAATGTGAACATTATCAGAATAAATGACACAATTTGTTGTAGATTTTAAATAGCCACCACGTCCCTTATTTAGAGGGGCTGGGACATGTTACTGGGTTAGGCAAAGCTAAACAATGTCATTTTGTTTGCAAAACATGCATTGTTTTGCTGTTCCTTATTACTTCTGCTGAGACCTGTAAGAGACGGATATGTAGAGGGATTAGGCTTGTGAAGTCTGCAGTGTGTACTCCCAAATCTCAGATCCGTAAACTCGCACATTTTCAGAGAATGGGTGCAAAATAATGAACTTCTATTGCAAACTTGTATCATTCTACACATAATTAAACATCTTATACTACAAATCTCAAACTGTTCCATGCCCTTTTAACCCTTTCATGTCAGGGTTAACGTGCACAAGATTTCAATGATGGGATCGTGTCAGGGGGCGTCTCTATGATGCTAGGCACGTCCTCCATACCGCGATCCCATCAGGGAAGCGCCAGTGGCTTCAGGAAAGCCAAGTGGTTAGGACGTTTTCCGTCCATCGATGCTAAAACCTAGCAAAATTAACCTACTTCTAGTTATACAAAAAGATATTAGGCAGATAATTCTTGTAGAGCAAACTTGTCCAACTTATATCACTCCCTGCTGTTATCCTACATTGTTTTCTGTATGCAGTGCTCAAAGCATATACAGTACTTCTTCTTTACATGAAACCAGACTCATATAGAAAGGTTTGGCAGCAGCTTGTAAATGGTTTCCTTGTGATACTAATAAGAAATTGTAAAATAAAAACAAGTAATGTAAACATTCCAAAGAGCTGTTCTTTTCAGTTTAATTTTGATCTCCTTAATTTAATAGAGGTTCCTCTTAATTTTAATGTTTTACTAACTTTGTTTCCTTGGTTACCCAATTTTTTTGTTTTGTTTTTTTGTTACTCATTTAACTATCCCTAATTAACTACAATACAGGGTTTGTGAATTTACATAATTTTTTTTCAATATTTGAACAATTGATATAATTAAAAACAAATAAAATCTGCATATTAAACGAAAATATCTGATTTGAATATGTGACAATGTTTTAAGGATAATCAAATACAGTAGAATTGCATAATAAAAGACTTAGGGCCCAGTTCTCTAAAGCTTTTTTTGTCCTGGTGAGTCTATAAGATGCTTTTTTTAAGAGGCCACATGAGATTTTTCTTTTTTCCCCATAGGGAGCATTGTATCCCATTAGAGGAGATAGTAAACACCTTTATAATTATAAGATATCTGTTTTGCTATAGAATTTAAAATAAATTAACATCCTTTTTACTGTAATTATTTTTTAATAGTCTAATTCCACCCAATCTAGGCTTTATTGTTTAGACAAGAAGGCCCTGGCTATAATGTTAGTATAGAGTGCAGTGTTGATCAGTTCTTATGGACTAATAGGATTAACCTTGAAGTGAGCAGCATGTAGTTTGTTTTGAAACTGGCTAGGTTTTCAGCGTTAAATTAAATGAAAGGGGGCAAAATAATTAAAGTATGTTGCAAAGTAGTTTCATTATGCATAACTAAGCTTTTTAATGTCCCTTTTAAAGGGAGACACTTACTTTACAATATAGTGCTCAGTAACAGAAGCTGATGTGTCTTCATACCGGTGAGATTTTGAATTTCTAATATTTTTTTTTATTCTGAGTTTAGTTACTTTCGTTTTCCCTGCCCCTTTATCAGTTGTAGCTGATGCCTCAGAATGTATTGTATACACTTTGCTAATGGAGGGAGGTCAATTGGAATATGATTTTTTTTTTTTTAATGCATTTAAAGGACCAATCAACACATTAGAATTGCATAATCGACAAATGCAAGAGAGCAGGACAATGCAATAGCACTTAGTCTGAACTTCAAATGAGTAGTAGATTTTTTTTATAACAAATTTCAAAGTTATGTATATTTCCACTCCCCTTGTACCATGTGATAGCAATCAGCCAATCACAAATGCATATACGTATAGTCTGAATTCTTGCACATGCTCAGTAGGAACTGGTGACTCAAAAATTTTAAATATAAAAGACTGTGCACATTTTTTTTAATGGAAGTAAAATGGAAAGTTGTTTAAAATTACATGCTGTATCTGAATCATGAAAATTTAATTTTGACTGTCTTTTTTTATAAGAATTTTCAACTAGTCTTTGCTGAGCTGTTCCTTCAAGGTAACACTTTCTCATTCATCAAAGAGCCCCATTGAGTTTGTCACCTCTTAAAATTGTGTAAAAGCACTGGATAATGAATGCAGCTGTCTCTGTTTCTCTGCTACCTCTTTATTGATCATTAAACTACTTTAGAATCTTGCTTCCCTAACACATGACCATACTTGCTGTAACTTCTGCTAATATCATGTAATTTTTTTAATCTTATTTTTAACAAAGTATAGATTGATACACATTAATATACAAGTGAAATTAAATGTGTTTATTTTTTCCTTTTTTTATTTTTAAGGTAGTTTCATAGCCATAGGCTAAGATTGTAAACTAAAATAGTTTCTCAAAAGCACGTGGAAAAAAAATACAAAAAGAAAAAAGTCTGCATAGCATCCACCAGAGTCTGTTGTATGAAATGATAGTCAGTCAGTATTGAGTTCTAATTCTCCAACTCTAGGGATAAGCTTAAAGGGATAGTCTAGTCAAAATTAAATTTTCATGATTCAAATGGAGCATGCAGTTTTATAAAACTTTCTAATTTACTCCTATTAATTTTTTTTTCGTTCTCTTGGTATCTTTATTTGAAAAAGCAAGGATGCAAAGTTAGGAGCAGGCCCATTTCTTTGAATAAAGAATGGGCAAGGTCCTAAGCTTACATTCTTGATCTTTCAAATAAAGATACCAAGAGAATGGAGAAAAATTGGTAATAGGAGTAAATTAGAAAGTTGCTTAAAATTGCATGCTCTATCTGAATCATGAACGTTTAATTTTGACTAGACTGTCCCTTTAATCAAGAAAATCCACCACATAAAGGATATATGTATTAGAAGAAAAAAAAAATCTAAATATATATTCTTATATTTGCAGTTTTCTTATCCACATATACTGACATAAGGTTCTTGTGTTCCTGTATACTGTTATCATTAGGAAGGTCAAAATTCTGAATTTAGTCCTAGTGTACAAAAAGTGCATTGTCTTAGTGCAGAGATTATTTATCCCTTTAATTGCCATGTGTACGGAGAAAGGAAGACCTAGATGCGTGCTTAGTTACAAACCTGCTTGTTCTACAAGACGGCACGTTATCTGGACTCCAGATGACACGTTTCTCGTGCCAAGAAAACTATCTCTCTGTTTTAACATGTTCTCTAAAATACATTGGGATTTGTCACAGAGCCAGATGTGTAACTTGGAAAACCTCACTCTTATTAGTTTTAATGGAAACCGTACAACTATTAAAAAAAGAAAAGGTCATGTGTCGCCTACAATACATTGTACGAATGAGAGCTGACGTTGTTTGCCTCTTTCCTTATCACTATGCTCTTGTACACACAGGTTTTAGTGCATTATATTCTGTGCACACAAGCTATATCAATAAAACAAAACATATGACCTTTCTCAAGCTTAGTCTGGGGTGGAGCAGCAGGCGTTCCTAACAGTTAGTGAAGAAAGAAAAAATAAAATTATATATTTATTTAATCTTATTGAAGTCAAAGTAATCTGTTTTAAAATGCATCAAGTCATATAGCTGCAAAAGTTTTTTGAGTTAACAGGTTGGTTAATAATGCTTAAATTTTTTACAAAGTATATTTATGGTTCCCTTTTAAAGGGATATGACCGATAATGCAGTAATAAAATGCTATTGGTAACTGTTTTTTAAAGCAGTCATGCTTAAAGGGACATTGTACACTAGATTTTTCTTTGCATAAATGTGTTGTAGATGATCCATTTATATAGCCCAGGGCTCGACAAACCCAGTAGCCAGGGAGCCACTGGCTCCTAGAATTTTATCCCTGGCTCCTAACTTTTTGACTTATTCTCCATATATCTATATGCAATTACCTCTGCCTGGCTCCTAAAAATATGTCTGGCTCGTAAATATTGTTACTGGCTCCTAATTTTTAAACAAATTTGTCGAGCACTGATATAGCCCATCTGTGGGTGTTTTTGTAACAATGTATAGTTTTTGCTGATTTTTAAATAAAATTGTGCTGATTTTCAGACTCACCAAGCCCCAAAGTTTTAGATGTATACTGATGTATACAGACTGCTTCTGTTTGTATAGTGGGTTTATTCATATGGAGCGGCTTGGGGAGGGTCTGCTCTCAGCCCCTTTCAGTGGGTATTCCAGTTTAACAGTGCTAAATTGGCAGTTTACTGTCCCTTTAAATGGCCACTGAAGTTGATATTAAATTTTGCAATAAAAATGTGCACCATCTTTTTATATGCGCACTTTCTTAGACACCAGCTCCTACCAAGCATATGTAATTCTACTGTATTAACTGTTCCTTTAACCAGGCATGTTGCTGAACCAGTAGCTGTGTATTAACATTTATTTCCCCTTTAATGATCATGGTAACATAAGTTAAAGGGACATGCTAGTCCAAAATAAACTTTCAAAATTCAGGTAGGGCATGTAATTTTAAACACTTTTCCAATTTACTTTTATCACCAATTTTGCTTTGTTCTCTTGGTATTCTTAGTTAAAAGCTTAACCTAGAGGTTCATATGCTAATTTTTTAGACCTTGAAGGCCACCTCTTTTCAGAATGCATTTTAACAGTTTTTCACCACTAGAGGGTGTTAGGTCATGTGTTTCATATAGATAACTTCACGTGCATGAGCGCGGGCACTGATTGGCTAAACTGCAAGTCTGTCAAAAGAACTGAAATAAAGGGGCAGTTTGCAGAGGCTTAGATACAAGATAGATACAAGATAATCAGAGGTTAAACGTATATTAATATAACTGTGTTGGTTATGCAAAACTGGGGAATGGGTAATAAAGGGATTATCTATCTTTTAAAACAATAAAAATTCTGGTGTAGACTGTCCCTTTAATGAGCCTCTGAGCATGGAACAGTTTTCATAGTTATAGCGAAAGCAAGAAAAGAATTAATTTTATTAATGTGGATTCCATAATGTGTTAATGGGGATTCCATTATGTTTAATTATATATATTTTTTCATCATCCCTGTGCTAATTCACATGTATCCTAAGCAGGTATCCGTTATGCAAAGGTAGCCGCCTTCTATTATGGTTAGTTTCATAACTGTTACAGCACTGACCTAAAACAACCACAAGTGTCGGCACTCTGCAAGAATACATTACCAGTAGCACATAATGATCTGAAACTGCATAACGCTGACATTTTGTTACAGAGATTGAAGAGACTTTGCACTTAAAGTGGCAGTTTTGTCATTTGTTTATTTACAAGGTCCACATTTTATTTTTACACTCCTAGCATGCATTTCATAGCGTGTAGTATATAATAATTATAATAATAATAATAATTATTATTAGTAGTACATTTTATACATATGGTTTGCAAGCTTTTCTTGAGGAACTGAACCCTGACATACACTTTAATCTGTTGAATCATAAAGCCTTCTAGATGTGGAACTTTACCAGAATTTTTTTTTTTAAAAGGGAAATACTTTATTTGGTTTTTAAGTGAACACTAAGTGCATTTCTACATTTTAAGGATCAGTTGGGTTTGTATTTTTGATAAATACCAGGACTTAACCAACTTTAATAAAAACATTGCCAGAAATATATATATATTTTTTTTATTCCCTAAATTCAACCTTTATTTCTCTTTAAAGGGACACGAAACCCAAAAATATTATTTAATGATTTAGACAGCATCCCATTTTAAACAACTTTCCAATTTACTTATAATATTTAATTTGCTTCATTCTTTTGTTATCCTTTTGCTGAAGTTTATCTTGGAAAGCTCAGGGGCAACAAAGAATCTAGGTTCTAGCACTGATTGGTGACTGCATAGAACTAACACCAATGTGTTTAGAAACTAGTAGTGCACTGCTGCTCCTTCAACAAATGATACCAAGAGAATGAAACAAATTTAATAGAGGTAAATTGGAAAGTTGTTTAAAATTGTGTGTTCTACCTAGATCATGAAAGATATATAAATTTTGGCTTTTATGTCCCTTTAAGGAAACATTCTATAGCCTCTGTAGTTTAAATAAAGGTTTGTTAGTGACATTTTAAAATAAAAATCAACCATAAAAAAAGTTTTCCTAAAGAAGATTTAGATCAGCTATGATCCATCCAAGTATTAACAAAACATTTACTAACTTAACACCCACACTATTAAGGTTCAAGCATGTCATAGGGGAAAATAGTGATGTGCACTCATTTCTTTTGTCTGCTAGTTGAGATGATCGTATGGGCACCAGTGTGTAAACAAGGTAAGCTGAAACTAGGGCCATGCTGCTATATTGGGTTGGTCTGCACTCATCTTTCACATATGAAGATCAATCATGTTCTAGTGCATTCAGCAGAAGTCAACCATTTCTTGGCCAGAGCGACCAGCAGACATCTTTTTTGCAGCTTAGAGTGGAGGGTTACTTTGTGTAACAGTGTAGTATTTAGTAGCTTTACATCTTTATCTTTTGCTGTTAATAGATACAACACCTGTCTTTTTTTTATATATCTGGAGCAAAACCGTTACTAATGTTGGTAAATCAAGGTGAAATGTAGGAATCAGCAAGGATATTGATGATTGTGGCAACAAAGTTAACATAAAGATAAACCTAGTGATTCTTAAAGGGATATGAAACCCAAAAATGATGTTTTGTGGTTCAAATAGAGTATATCATTTTCAAAATGTTTCCAATTTACTTCTGTTAAATGTTCTCTGTTTCCATGCTCTAGAGAGCTACATGGCAGGAAATAGTGCTACCATATAGTGCTCCAGACACGTGCACGCTCCTGAGCTTATGTTGTTGCTTTTCAACCAGATATATCTAGAGAATGAAGAAAACTGATAATAGAAATAGATTAGAAAGTTGTTTAAATTTTCATGCTGTATCCAAATCGTAAAAAAACTTTTGGGTTTCACGTTACTATTTGTTTACACATTGTGTACTGTCTGTGCCCCCAGCTGTAAACTGTCTTGTGCCTGTTAATTATTCAAGCAGACACTTGATTTATCAAGCCTTTTTCTCTACTTTGATGACCGCTGCTTGATAAATCCTGATTGTAGCAGACAACTGCTTCCCTGCCCTGTTCTCCACCTCTTAGGTGGAGAATTTTAATCTCCCTGGTCTCTTCCAACTGGGGCAATTAACATCTCCTGCCCACTTGTGATTGGCTGTGTGCGGGATTGCACGCAAGAGCACAGGGGCACTCGTGTGCAATGGTAAGGAAGCTGGACAGACGGGCGAATATGTACTTCCCTGTCTGCCCTTGTTTGATAAATTGACTTACATGATTTTTTTTTTCTTCTGTTATGTGTGATCAGTCCACGGGTCATCATTACTTCTGGGATATAACTCCTCCCCAACAGGAAATGCAAGAGGATTCACCCAGCAGAGCTGCATATAGCTCCTCCCCTCTACGTCAGTCCCAGTCATTCTCTTGCACCCAACGACTAGATAGGATGTGTGAGAGGACTATGGTGATTATACTTAGTTTTTATGACTTCAATCAAAAGTTTGTTATTTTACAATAGCACCGGAGCGTGTTATTACTTCTCTGGCAGAGTTTGAGGAAGAATCTACCAGAGTTTTTTACTATGATTTTAACCGGAGTAGTTAAGATCATATTGCTGTTCTCGGCCATCTGAGGGAGGTAAAAGCTTCAGATCAGGGGACAGCGGGCAGATGAATCTGCATTGAGGTATGTAGCAGTTTTTATTTTCTGAATGGAATTGATGAGAAAATCCTGCCATACCGTTATAATGTCATGTATGTATACACTTCAGTATTCTGGGGATGGTATTTCACCGGAACTACTCTGTTAAAAGTCACTAATCCTTTTAATAAGTATTTATCATGTTAAACGTTTTTGCTGGAATGTAGAATCGTTTACATTTCTGAGGTACTGAGTGAATAAATATTTGGGCATTATTTTCCACTTGGCAGTTGTTTGGTTTTAATTATGACAGTTTCGTTTCTCTTCACTGCTGTGTGTGAGGGGGAGGGGCCGTTTTTGGCGCTCTTTGCTACGCATCAAAAAATTCCAGTCAGTTACTCTTATATTTCCTGCATGATCCGGTTCATCTCTGACAGATCTCAGGGGTCTTCAAACTTCTTTAGAGGGTGGTAGATTCTCTCAGCAGAGCTGTGAGAATTTTATATTGACTGTGAATAAAAACGTTGCTCTGTAATTTTTATGTCAAATTTAATTGTTATTTTTCTAATGGGAACAAACCTTTGCTAAAAGTTGTGTTGTTTTAAAGTTTGATGCTATAACTGTTTTTCAGTTCATTATTTCAACTGTCATTTAATCATTTAATCGTTTAGTACCTCTTTGAGGCACAGTACGTTTTTGCTAAAAAAGATTATAACCAAGTTGCAAGTTTTATTGCTAGTGTGTTAAACATGTCTGACTCAGAGGAAGATATCTGTGTCATTTGTTCCAATGCCAAGGTGGAGCCCAATAGAAATTTATGTACTAACTGTATTGATGCTACTTTAAATAAAAGTCAATCTGTACAATTTGAACAAATTTCACCAAACAGCGAGGGGAGAGTTATGCCGACTAACTCGCCTCACGCGGCAGTACCTGCATCTCCCGCCCGGGAGGTGCGTGATATTATGGCGCCTAGTACATCTGGGCGGCCATTACAGATAACATTACAAGATATGGCTACTGTTATGACTGAAGTTTTGTCTAAATTACCAGAACTAAGAGGCAAGCGTGATCACTCTGGGGTGAGAACAGAGTGCGCTGACAATACTAGGGCCATGTCTGATACTGCGTCACAGCTTGCAGAGCATGAGGACGGAGAGCTTCATTCTGTAGGTGACGGTTCTGATCCAAACAGATTGGATTCAGATATTTCAAATTTTAAATTTAAATTGGAGAACCTCCGTGTATTACTAGGGGAGGTCTTAGCAGCTCTCAATGATTGTAACACCGTTGCAATACCAGAGAAACTGTGTAGGTTGGATAAATACTTTGCGGTACCGGCGAGTACTGACGTGTTTCCTATACCTAAGAGACTAACTGAAATTGTTACTAAGGAGTGGGATAGACCCGGTGTGCCGTTCTCACCCCCTCCAATATTTAGAAAGATGTTTCCAATAGACACCACCACTCGGGACTTATGGCAAACGGTCCCTAAGGTGGAGGGAGCAGTTTCTACTTTAGCTAAGCGTACCACTATCCCGGTGGAGGATAGCTGTGCTTTTTCAGATCCAATGGATAAAAAATTAGAGGGTTACCTTAAGAAAATGTTTGTTCAACAAGGTTTTATATTGCAACCCCTTGCATGTATCGCGCCGATTACGGCTGCGGCAGCATTTTGGATTGAGTCTCTGGAAGAGAACCTTAGTTCATCTACGCTAGACGACATTACGGACAGGCTTAGAGTCCTTAAACTAGCTAATTCATTCATTTCGGAGGCCGTAGTACATTTAACCAAACTTACGGCTAAGAACTCAGGATTCGCCATACAGGCACGTAGGGCGCTGTGGCTAAAATCCTGGTCAGCTGATGTTACTTCTAAGTCCAAATTACTTAATATACCTTTCAAGGGGCAGTCTTTATTTGGGCCCGGTTTGAAAGAAATTATCGCTGACATTACAGGAGGTAAGGGCCACGCCCTACCTCAAGACAAAGCCAAAGCTAAGGCTAGACAGTCTAATTTTCGTCCCTTTCGGAATTTCAAAACAGGAGCAGCATCAACCTCCACTGCACCAAAACAGGAGGGAGCTGTTGCTCGTTACAGGCAAGGCTGGAAGCCTAACCAGTCCTGGAACAAGAGCAAGCAGGCCAGGAAACCTGCTGCTGCCCCAAAGACAGCATGAACCGAGAGCCCCCGATCCGGGACCGGATCTAGTGGGGGGCAGACTTTCTCTCTTCGCCCAGGCCTGGGCAAGAGATGTTCAGGATCCCTGGGCGCTAGAGATCATATCTCAGGGATACCTTCTAGACTTCAAATTATCTCCCCCAAGAGGGAGATTTCATCTGTCAAGGTTGTCAACAAACCAGATAAAGAAAGAAGCGTTTCTACGCTGTGTACAAGATCTGTTATTAATGGGAGTGATCCATCCGGTTCCGCGGTCGGAACAAGGACAAGGGTTCTACTCAAACCTGTTTGTGGTTCCCAAAAAAGAGGGAACTTTCAGGCCAATCTTAGATTTAAAGATTCTAAACAAATTCCTAAGAGTTCCATCGTTCAAAATGGAAACTATTCGGACAATCTTACCCATGATCCAAAAGGGTCAGTACATGACCACAGTGGATTTAAAAGATGCTTACCTTCACATACCGATTCACAAAGATCATCACCGGTATCTAAGGTTTGCCTTCTTAGACAGGCACTACCAGTTTGTAGCTCTTCCATTCGGATTGGCTACGGCTCCAAGAATCTTCACAAAGGTTCTGGGTGCCCTTCTGGCGGTACTAAGACCGCGAGGGATTTCGGTAGCTCCGTACCTAGACGACATTCTAATACAAGCTTCAAGCTTTCAAACTGCCAAGTCTCATACAGAGTTAGTTCTGGCATTTCTAAGGTCGCATGGATGGAAAGTGAACGAAAAGAAGAGTTCTCTTTTTCCTCTCACAAGAGTTCCATTCTTGGGGACTCTTATAGATTCTGTAGAAATGAAGATTTACCTGACAGAAGACAGGTTAACAAAGCTTCAAAATGCATGCCGTGTCCTTCATTCCATTCAACACCCGTCAGTAGCTCAATGCATGGAGGTGATCGGCTTAATGGTAGCGGCAATGGACATAGTACCTTTTGCACGCCTACACCTCAGACCGCTGCAATTGTGCATGCTAAGTCAGTGGAATGGGGATTACTCAGATTTGTCCCCTACTCTGAATCTGAATCAAGAGACCAGAAATTCTCTTCTATGGTGGCTTTATCGGCCACACCTGTCCAGGGGGATGCCATTCAGCAGGCCAGACTGGACAATTGTAACAACAGACGCCAGCCTACTAGGTTGGGGCGCTGTCTGGAATTCTCTGAAGGCTCAGGGACTATGGAATCAGGAGGAGAGTCTCCTTCCAATAAACATTCTGGAATTGAGAGCAGTTCTCAATGCCCTTCTGGCTTGGCCCCAATTAACAACTCGGGGGTTCATCAGGTTTCAGTCGGACAACATCACGACTGTAGCTTACATCAACCATCAGGGAGGGACAAGAAGCTCCCTAGCAATGATGGAAGTATCAAAGATAATTCGCTGGGCAGAGTCTCACTCTTGCCACCTGTCAGCAATCCACATCCCGGGAGTGGAGAACTGGGAGGCGGATTTCTTGAGTCGCCAAACTTTTCATCCGGGGGAGTGGGAACTTCATCCGGAGGTCTTTGCCCAAATACTTCGACGTTGGGGCAAACCAGAGATAGATCTCATGGCGTCTCGCCAGAACGCCAAACTTCCTCTCTACGGGTCCAGATCCAGGGATCCGGGAGCGGTTCTGATAGATGCTTTGACAGCACCTTGGAACTTCGGGATGGCTTATGTGTTTCCACCCTTCCCGCTGCTTCCTCGATTGATTGCCAAAATCAAACAGGAGAGAGCATCAGTGATTCTAATAGCGCCTGCATGGCCACGCAGGACTTGGTATGCAGATCTAGTGGACATGTCATCCTGTCCGCCTTGGTCTCTACCTCTAAGACAGGACCTTCTGATACAGGGTCCATTCAAACATCAAAATCTAACTTCTCTGAAGCTGACTGCTTGGAAATTGAACGCTTGATTTTATCAAAACGTGGTTTTTCTGAGTCGGTTATTGATACCCTGATACAGGCTAGGAAGCCTGTTACCAGAAGGATTTACCATAAAATATGGCGTAAATACCTATACTGGTGCGAATCCAAAGGTTACTCCTGGAGTAAGGTTAGGATCGCTAGGATATTGTCCTTTCTACAAGAAGGTTTAGAGAAGGGTCTATCAGCTAGTTCATTAAAGGGACAGATTTCAGCTCTGTCCATCTTGTTACACAGGCGTCTGTCAGAAAATCCAGACGTCCAGGCCTTTTGTCAGGCTTTAGCTAGGATCAAGCCTGTGTTTAAAGCTGTTGCTCCGCCATGGAGTTTAAACTTAGTTCTTAAAGTTTTACAGGGTGTTCCGTTTGAACCCCTTCATTCCATTGATATAAAATTGTTATCTTGGAAAGTTCTGTTTTTAATGGCTATTTCCTCGGCTCGAAGAGTCTCTGAGTTATCAGCCTTACATTGTGATTCTCCTTATCTGATTTTTCACTCAGACAAGGTAGTTCTGCGTACTAAACCTGGGTTCTTACCTAAGGTAGTCACTAACAGGAATATCAATCAAGAGATTGTTGTTCCATCCTTGTGTCCAAATCCTTCTTCAAAGAAGGAACGTCTTCTACACAATCTGGATGTAGTTCGTGCCCTCAAGTTCTACTTGCAGGCAACTAAAGATTTTCGCCAAACTTCTTCCCTGTTTGTCGTTTATTCTGGACAGAGGAGAGGTCAAAAAGCTTCTGCTACCTCTCTCTCTTTTTGGCTTCGTAGCATAATACGTTTAGCCTATGAGACTGCTGGACAGCAGCCTCCTGAAAGAATTACAGCTCACTCCACTAGAGCTGTGGCTTCCACTTGGGCCTTTAAGAATGAGGCCTCTGTTGAACAGATTTGCAAGGCTGCAACTTGGTCTTCGCTTCATACTTTTTCCAAATTTTACAAATTTGACACTTTTGCTTCTTCGGAGGCTATTTTTGGGAGAAAGGTTCTTCAGGCAGTGGTTCCTTCTGTATAATGAGCCTGCCTATCCCTCCCGTCATCCGTGTACTTTTGCTTTGGTATTGGTATCCCAGAAGTAATGATGACCCGTGGACTGATCACACATAACAGAAGAAAACATAATTTATGCTTACCTGATAAATTCCTTTCTTCTGTTGTGTGATCAGTCCACGGCCCGCCCTGTTTTAAGGCAGGTAAATATCTTTTAAATTATACTCCAGTCACCACTTCACCCTTGGTTACTCCTTTCTCGTTGATTCTTGGTCGAATGACTGGGACTGACGTAGAGGGGAGGAGCTATATGCAGCTCTGCTGGGTGAATCCTCTTGCATTTCCTGTTGGGGAGGAGTTATATCCCAGAAGTAATGATGACCCGTGGACTGATCACACAACAGAAGAAAGGAATTTATCAGGTAAGCATAAATTATGTTTTTTTTTTATATTAGTGAATATAATGTTGCCTTTACGGAAACATGTCTTTTTAGATAGCAAATACTATTTTTTAAAAGCAAGCAAGAATGTTGACATTGTAATAAAAAAATATTTAGTTAAGTGTAGTAAAGTAACTTTGCAATATGCTTTTTTGTTTTGTTACCCCTTTTCCTGTAAAATAACTGACAATTGCAAGTTTTCCAATACTGAGCATTGAAAGCGCACACTTAGACTTCCTAACCCTGCTCCATAGCTTTCCCTGATTTAAAGGGACAGTAAACATAGGTAGTCATGTTACGTAATTTTTCACTGTCCTCTTCTGCTCCATTTTTTTTTTTTTTTCAAAACCCGTTCCACAGGCTGTCTAATCAATAGATAATGATAGAATCATAGAATTTGACAGTAGATATAAAACCAAAAAGCCCATCAAGTCTGCACCTATTACTTGTACAATGTAAACTTATTTCTAAGGATAGCTTTATGTGCGTCCAGACATTTAATTATTTTACAGTCCTTTAAAGGGACAGTCTAGTCAAAATTAAACTTATTATTCAGATAGGAGATGCAATTTTAATCAACTTTCCAATTTAATGTTATTAAATTTGCTTTGTTTTCTTGTTCTTGGTTGAAACTTTTGCTTATTTCTAAGCCTTTGAGGGCTGCCTCTTATCACATGTTTTTTAAATTGCTTTTAACAACGAGAGACTGTGGGCCATATAGATAACACTGTGTTCAGGCACAGGGAGTTATTGCACAGCACAATGCTAAATGCAACTCAATAGATTTTATATAGTCAGTCATGTGATCAGGGGGCTGTCAGGAGGTTCTTGGATACAAGGTAAAAAGTATATTAATATAAATGTTGGTTATGCAAAACTGGGGGATGGGTAATAAAGGGATTATCTGTCTCTTTTAAAATGATAACAATTCTATTGTAGACTGTCCCTTTAATTGATGGTAAATCCTAGCATTTTTGAAACGCTAGGATTTACCAGTGGAACAAATAAAGGGGACTTTCGGTCATGAAGTATAAAAGAACGCTATTTTTCAGTGAAGTGACGTTTCCACCTCTTAGCCAATAGCCACCCGGGCCAGTTGGCATTGTTCCGGATAGCTAGTACTCTATTTTGCTAAAATCACCTAAGTGATAAAATAGTGTTCTGCCATGGGAACGCTGCAGAAAAATGAAGTAATGTTCTAGGAGAGGATCTCTATTGGAAATTTATTTCATGAATCCATAGGAGAGGAAAAACTGCTTCCCCACATTTCTCCTGAAACTTAAGTTTGTGACCCCCCCCCCCCTTTTTTATTGTTGTTGTGGAAAATGCTTTCATCTTCAGCTTAAGTCCTTTTCTTCTTATTATTATTATTATTTTATTTTTTTTTTAATATTGTCGCTTATTTCCCTTCTCTCCTCTAAACTATACATATTTAGATCAGAGACTTTCTACATTTTATATTTTAGACCATGTATCATTTTAGTAGCCCCCCTCTGGACAGTTTCTTAGTGGGATTACGCATGTTATGTGCCTTTTTAAGTAAAACAATGCTTAAAATATTTGTTTAATAATGATCTGTTAATAGCATGCTGGGGATTTCTGTCCTTTCTCCTCTGCTGTTGAACTTATTTTTCTTGTGTGTTCTAGAAAAGATAAACATTAAGTATAAGGTTGGAAATGAGTGGGCGGTCACATGCTTAGATTTTTAAAACCTGCTGTGTATATGGGAAGAAGTGGCTACAACAGAGAATATTGGGGCGGTGCTTCCAACACCCAGAACAAAGCAGTAGATGTTTTATTTCATTCTGCTCTGTTGCACTTTCCTATCTCCATTGATCTGACATTTTGTTTGTCTGATGCTGCACTCAGTATTGCTTCGCCAGGGAAAAACGCACAAAATAAGCTCCATACATCAGCACTTTTATTGTGCACTGAACTGAGCCTCTCTTCACATGGTAACATCCCCTTTCAAACGGATAACAAACTTTATTGCTGCAACTGTCTCTGTCCCCTCTATCTGTCATGTCCAGTGCACAGTTTTGTCCACGACTCTTGTTCTGTTTCTCTCTTTTTGCGTTTGTCCTCTGATCTGTTAGTTATGTTACTCTTGTTTTGACATGGTCCAATAGTCTGTTAGGCCTGAGTTAAACTTTGTGCTTATTTCACTGTGGACTAAATAGAACAACCATGGCATCATTTAAACTTGACTTCCTTCCTGACATGATGGTGGATCACTGCTCATTGAATTCAAGTCCGGTGTAAGTTTGCTTCCAGAATTTAGAAAGCATTTTGCCTTTTAATGGTGGTGTTTTTATTATGTGGCAGTTTTAACATTCTGACTTTTACAAGGTTTGTAAAGCTCTCTGAGGTGACTGGCCACCTATAATCTGTGCTCATGCCTTGGCCATATCAGTTTTGTTTCTGCTTAACTCAACACCTTCACTAATCAGTCATTACTTGACTTGTGTTTAGAATAATTATATATAATATATTATTAGTGGCCAAACCATGAGTGTTGAGTATGGCTGTGTTTGATCCCTATCTCCTATTTTTCATTGCAGCTCCAAGAAGATGAATGGCACCCTGGACCATCCAGACCAGCCAGACACAGATACTATCAAAATGTTTGTGGGGCAGGTTCCTCGCAGCTGGTCGGAGAAAGAGCTGAGGGAACTCTTTGAGCAGTACGGTGCAGTCTATGAAATTAATATCCTAAGAGACAGAAGCCAGACTCCACCTCAAAGCAAAGGTAAATACCTGTTAACCGGTGTGTTTTGTGGCTTTAGATCACTGCATTGTCATGGTATTGCTCCCTGAAGTCCTTGATAAGGTCATCAATAAGACTGTTAACAAGTTTAGTTAGTCTTTATTTTTTCATTGTGATTCAGAGTATGTGTACAATCATATATAGATGAATATACTTAATGTGGCATATTTTATATAATACAATCATACATTGTGTGTGTGGGCACACATGCATCTATAATAGTCTTTGATGTGTAATGGGATGTACTGGTGTAATCAGTCATTTTTTCACTTCTTAGGATGTTGTTTTATCACTTTCTATACACGGAAAGCTGCGTTAGATGCACAGAATGCTTTGCACAACATGAAAATTCTCCCTGGGGTAAGTGACCTGTGGTTAAATTATTAATTGTTTTTCGGCTGTTATACCAGAATTTTTATTGCAATTTTTTGACTATTACTTTCGTAAGAAATAACTGGTGTGCCAGAGTTTCAATTTCGGAAGAATCCCTTGGGTGATCTCAATCTATTCACCACTATCTCCGATATCCTATAATGCAGAATTAATGGGTAGAATGCACCTCAAAAGAGGAACACAAGAAGACATTTGGGAAACGAGTTCCGATCTACGATTTGGTATTAGGAGGTAAACTGAAACCAAGATTGGAACTACAATTGGTGGCAAATGGGTGTTTTTTATTTGTTTTTTTTTTATTCTGGTTAAAATATGCACAGTTACAACACCTCCTACAGACCTCTCCACATAACAGTAACTTTTTGAGAGCCCCAACTACTTTTGAACAACTATGCCTCTTGGAACGTATGCCTAGAGGAACATTAGCCATTTCTAGACGACGTCCAACTAAAAAAGCCCTACACTCACATCCACAGTTTGTTACCCAATGGCTAAATTAATTAAATATAAACTTAGAAGACAAAGAAGACTAAGAAATCCTCACCTTGAGTACTAGAATTAAACCACAAACTCCTACTCATGTGGTATTTAAAACTGATGAGACCCTTATGTATCAAATTCTTGTTGGTGTGACTGCGGGAAAAAAAGCGTACATTGTCCCACGTTTGGTGGCAATGCCCGTTGGTGAAATCTTTTTGGGAGTCAATAGAACTCGCCTTTCCTTGACTCCATTAATCATTGTTTTCAACTGCCCACCAAAAAATCCATGTGCACCTATTTAGAATTGGACTTAAAGGGACACTGTACCCAAATTTTCTTTCAGGATTCATATAGAGCATGCAATTTTAAGCATCTTTCTAATTTACTTCTATTGTCAAATTTTCTTTATTCTCTTGGTATCTTTATTTGAAAAGCAAGAATGTAAGTTTAGATGCTGGCCCATTTTTGGTTAACAACCTGGGTTGTCCTTGCTGATTGGACAGCACCAATAAACAAGTGCTGTCCATGGTTCTGAACCACAAAATTGGCTGGCTCCTTAGCTTAGATATCTTATTTTTCAAATAAAGAAAGCAAGAGAATGAAGAAAAATTGATAATAGGAGTAAATTAGAAAGTTTCTTAAAATTGCTTGCTCTATATGAATCGCAAAAGAAAAAAATTGGGTTCAGTTTCCCTTTAATAGTGCTAAACAACTCATTGCCCAAAAATGGAAATCTTCACTTCTCTCATCCCTTAAAGAGAGGAGAGATAAAACTACAGAGCTTTCTGTCTCTGGAGGAATACCATTATTTTAAAAATAAAAAAGATGGCTTTTTTTTTCTATGATATATTTTATTAGGAGCAGCTGCTTTCATCTCTCAAGCTTCAATGACAAACTTAACCAGTAGACATCTGGTAATAGGTGTCCCTTGTCTGCATCCGTCCCCCTCTTAAACTCACCTCTTCTTTATTCTATACATTCTCTTACTTCATCTCTTATTGTCTTTTTTTTCTTTCTTTCTTTTTTCCTTCAATGTTCCATCTTCTACCCATACGACTCTTCAACTTACTGGGCTAACATCTAACCAATTTTTGTCTCTTCCATTGCTTGCATGAATGCTGGAAATATACTTCATATTAAATATTTCTACTTTGTAAGTGAATAAATTGGTTATACAAGTGTAGACCGAATTTTCGAGCTGGACCTTATTGCAAATCTTCCCTGCCTAGTTACCTTCTTTTCACTGTTCTAGCTTTACAAGGTTAACGTACAACTTGTATGTATATGTTTGTAAAACAATGGGGAAAAAATCAACTTAAAAAATTAAGAGAGAAATAACCGGTGTTTTGTTTTCTTTGGTTCAGATGCATCATCCAATACAGATGAAACCTGCTGACAGTGAAAAAAATAATGGTACGTCTGGATCATCCTGATATCTCGTGGCTGGTATTAACTTAACTGTCATTCAGTACTATTCTCCTCTTCCTAAATTATATGAAGTGGTTCAGCTAATTCTCTGCTGCGATAGTGAAAAGCTGTGGCTACATTAACCCCTTTGCTGCTTAAAGGGACAGTAAAGTAAGGATTCAGACGGAGCATACAACTTTTTAATTTACTCCTATTTTGCTTTCTCTTATCCTTTGTTGAAGGGTTTATCTCTCTAAGTTCAGGAGCAGCAAAGCACCTGAGTGCTATTTGTAGATTTGTGGCTGCATATGTATATTGTCACTGGCTCACCCCCTGTGTTCAGTTAGAAACCAGTAGTGCACTGCTGTTCCTTCAACAAATGACACAGAGAGAATTAAGCAAATTTCATAATAGAAGTAAACTGGAAAGTTGTTTTTAATTGTATGTTTTACCTAAATTGCTTCCTTCTCTGGCACTTAAAGGTTGACATTGTTCATGACGTCCACAAATGGTCGTTGTCTTCATCACTGATTGCATCTTCGTTTTCTTCCTCTCCCCCCAAATCTAGCTATTGAAGACAGAAAGCTTTTTATTGGGATGGTCTCCAAGAAATGTACTGAAAATGATATTCGGGTTATGTTCTCACAATTTGGACAGATAGAAGAATGCAGAATCTTGCGGGGGCCTGATGGCACGAGCAGAGGTAAACACGGTGAAATAAGCCACGGTACTGCACTTAGTGTTTGACCTGGTATTTAAGACTTGTTCTTTGCTTTTCAGGTTGTGCATTTATAACTTTTACATCCAGATCAATGGCACATACAGCAATCAAAGCCATGCACCAAGCACAAACTATGGAGGTGAGTCTAACAGATGAGGATTTTTTTTTTTTTTTTTAATGGTAGTTCAAAATATATGGTAAATGGCACCTTTTTAGCTATTTTTTTGTATATGAAATAGGGGGGTTACACACACACACACACACACACTGGGAACTTGATTCTTGGTGCCCTTGTTTACGTAGCCTTTTCTATTTAGTATGCTAAAACATTCATATTTTCAGAACAGGTGGTGGTGGTTTCAACGGGCAAAAACATATTTTACATGATACACTACAACATGTAAAGCAGATATTTGGAAACGCATTATAAAGTAGGGTAAATTATAGTACACTGTTCCTTTTAAAAGGACATTAAAAAATCAATTTATTTTGGGGGAAAATTGTGTTTTTCTAGACAGGCCAAAAATCTAAATCTTAAACCTACATTTTCAAACTGCTCCTAATTGCCTGCACTATTGTATGTTCAACCCCTGCAAAGGAGTTGCACACAGAAGTACTGCTCGAGACCCGCACCAGCAGTGCTAGTTACGCACCGGATTAAATCGGCAGCAGCTTCCGTCTGGAACCAGCATCGATCTGTATTTGGGGGCGCTTAGCCATTTCAAATAAGTGCGGCAGACAACTTAATACATTCTGGAAATGTTTTACATGGGTGACGTTTTAATGCAAAACTATGGAAAAGTCCTTTAATTACAAGGTGTTCTCTGTCTTTAGTTGTGCATGTATTCTATGCATATGTAAAAAAACAAAGCTTATGTAGCAGTAAATCCTCTGGTAACTTGACTTAGTCTGTTAATCCTTCCACCCTCTGTAATGGTTTGTTCTAGTAAAGCATACGGCTGATGTAACTTTTACAGAATATTGTTGTGGGTGTTAGGTGTTTAGTATCGTTTATAAAAAAAATTCTAGTGACGCAGGCCTTGCAATAATGTTGGTGTTACCTATGATATAAGGCAAAAAAGAAGGTAGCACTCTGGTAAAGGGCTTTTATTGAAGCAACGTTTTGGGGCCTTCTGCCCCTTTCTCAAGCTAACCTGCGTTGCCTATGATAGTATTTTACTATTCAAGGGATAATCCAGCCAAAATTGCAAACCACATGAGTGCATTTGGTTATTGAACAGAAGCAATTGCTATAGCTGTTTCAAAAGTGTATTTAAAGGGACAGTCGACACCAGAAATGTTGTGTAAAAAGAAAGATAATCCCTTTATTACCCATTCCACCAGTTTTGCATAACCAACAGTGTTATAGAAATATAGTTTTTACCTCTGTAATTACCTTGTATCTAAGCCTCTGCAAACTGCCCCCTTGTTTCAGTTGTTTTGATTGTGCTCACTTCAGGGTAACTTCACGTGCATGAGCTCAATGTTATCTATATGAAACACATGAACTAATGCCCTCTAGTGGTCAAAATGCATTCAGATTAGAGGCAAACTTCAAGGTCTAATAAATGTCCCTCTCCACCAGTAAAGTGAAGCCTAGTGTCCTTTTTTTAGCCATTAAATACAAGAGGGAAGTACAAAATCAATACTGTAGTATTGGTTTATTCCTTAAAGGGACAGTGAAGTCAAAATAAAGCATTCATTTCTTTCATATATTTGGCAAGAGTCCATGAGCTAGTGACGTTTGGAAAATATACGATTCTACCAGGAGGGGCAAAGTTTCCCAAACCTCAAAATGCCTCTCACCACACCCACAATTCAGTTTTACAAACTTTGCCTCCTATGGAGGTGGTGAAGTACGTTTCCAGTTTACTTCTTTTATCAAATTTGTGTTTCATATTCTGTAATGAGTAAACCTAGTTAGGCTGAAAGGAACGCTTAGGAGTGTGCATGTGTCTTTAGCACTCTATAGCAGTGTTTGCGACTATGTATAACATTCTTATAGGTGTTGCCAGCTAGCTAAAAACACGTGCACGTTCCTGAGCTCACTTAAGATTGCTCTTTTCAACAATGGATACCTAACTAAGAACATTGATTGTAAAAGTAAATTGGAAAGTTGTTTAAAATGTATTCAATCCATCTACATGACAAATTTGACTTTACTGTTCCTATTTAAGTTGAACTATTTTCATTTAAACCCTTTTCCAGTAATAAATAAGTGACATGTATAAATGCTGTTTTTATGTCTTGATAGAAATGTTTTGTGAATAAAATGTCCCAGTAAACCTGAATATTAGGATATGTGTATATATATATATATATATAATCTCTCTCTATATCTATCTATCCATCCAATGTCTCTCTTCCTTCCCAATGACACAATGTAGTTTACTATTATTCTTTTATAAATAGTAGGGAAGCCCTCCCACAAGGTGCCTGAGGGTGGCGAGAGGGCCGTCTGGCAACAATGGGGGGGTCTTTAGTGCTTTATATTCACTCCTCCATCACTACTCTACATATCCTTATTTGCAACACACCTCTTCATTCGTCGATTTGTTTGCTGTACTTATGTTAAATTAATCATTTGAAGTTTGCTTTACAGAGGTGTGTTGCAATAACGTGACATTGATCCTGACTGTCCCTTTTTAAACTATATATTTTAGAGCAGATTTCAGTCTGTCGTCCTTGGTGATGATACTACTTCCTCTTATTCGTGAATCATGACCTGTCTTTCCTTTTTGCTTGCAGGGGTGCTCCTCGCCAATCGTAGTAAAGTTTGCAGATACTCAGAAAGACAAAGAACAGAAACGAATGGCACAGCATCTTCAACAACAGATGCAACAAATCAATGCAGCCTCCGTATGGGGAAACCTTACAGGCCTCAACAGCCTGGCACCCCAATATTTAGCAGTAAGTTTCTATATTCTGTCAATTTATTTTATTTCTTTGAGTAGGAGTTTATTAAAGGGACATGAAACACAACATTCTTCTGTCATGATTCAGATAGAACATTACATTTTAAACATTCCAAATTACTCCTATTATCAAATTTGCTATTTTCTTATGGAATCCTTTGATGAAGCTGAGCATAAAGTGAGCCAATGGCAAGAGGCATATATGTGCAGTCACCAATCAGCAGCTTGCTCCATGTTGTGCTTTTCTGCTCCTGAGACTACCTAGGTAATTTCAACAAAAAAAGGGAGCAAAGCAAATTAGATAACAGAAGTAAATTGGAAAGTTGTATAAATATAGCACTCTCTCTCAGTGATGGCGAAACTTGTTACTCCAGATGCTTCAGAATTACATTTCCCATGATGCTCGACTGGATTTCATAGGGCCTAAGCATCATGGGACATGTAGTTCTGAAACATCTGGAGTGCCAAGGTTCACCATCACTGCTCTATCTGAATCATAAAAGAAGAATTGTGAGTTTAATATCCCTTTTTAAGTTGTGACTGACTATAGCAGAGGAAGCAACTGGCAAATGAGTTGTACTTTTGCTTCTGAACACTTCCACGTGTTTTGCAAAGTTTTTCTTCTTTTTCATTGTGCACCTAAGAAATACTTGAGACTAACTTAAAGCTTAAAGGGACAATTAAGTCTTCACTAAACTCTCCTGATTCAGAGCAGACTTTTCTGCTTATTTACATTATCAAATTTTTGTTCTTGGTATTTTATGAAAAGCATATACGCTAGGTTCAGGAGTAACAATGCCCTACTGGGAGCTAGCTGATAATTTGTTGCTGCACTCACGTGTTATTAGTTCACCTGATGTGCTCAGCTAGGTAGGTCGCTGTAGTGCTTTGTTCCAGTGTTTTTTTTTATTGCACTATTTCTTTGGTTAGAATAAGATTTTTTTTTAAAAAAAAAATTGTGTTTTTTTACACTTTCATGTCCCTTTTAAGCAAATCTATCTTATTTTTTATTCTACATTTGATTTATAATCCTAGCTCCTAAGACTTTTCACGTTGTTATACGGATTAAAGAACATAAAACATATTCTCTATAAGTGAATACTCCAAAGTAAACTCATTTGTACAGGTGCTGACTTGACAGAAGTAAAACTGCATCTTTCATAATCTGAAACTGCAGTTTTTTGTAGTGATTTGACAATTGTGGTCCTAACCTTCTTTTTGCAGTGCCATAACACCCTTGTTCTGTTTTTGTAGTGATGGTTTGTGCTAATTTATCTCCCACTCACTCGTCCCCCTTCTACACCTTGTGGATTTGGTGTGTGACAATTTGTTCCCAAAAACAGAGCAAGCCCTCACTCTCCTTCTTGTCTTTGTGTTGGTGTAATGTCTAGCTTTATTTGCAGCTCCTTCAGCAGACCACCTCATCCGGAAACCTCAACTCCCTAAGTGGTCTCCACCCAATGGGAGGTGAGTACTCCACAAGGAGTCACTCAGGTGTGTGTCTTTAATTTATTTCTTATTCATTTTAGTTATGGTTTTTTTGCTACTTCATGACATGCTTTTAGCAGCATAGATGTAGTTTAGTGCCAATTGCACATGTGGCGTTCTCATGCCTGTGTTGCGTGTTACAGGACTCAATGCCATGCAGTTGCAGAACTTGGCAGCTTTGGCAGCTGCTGCCAGCGTTGCCCAGAACACACCAAGCGCAGGGTCGGCACTCAATACTTCCAGCAGTCCCCTCAGCATCCTTACTAATTCTGGTGAGCTGCACACAATATTTTCTGGGAACTGTTTGCCTCTATTACAGAACATGCCTGGCATTCAGGGAATAAATAGAAAAGACCACAGGTCTTAAAAGGATAGGAAAGCCAAACATTTTCTTTTGTGATTCAGACAGAGCATGTAATTAAAAAAAGCTTCCAATTAACTTATGTTTGCTTTGTTCTCATGGCATTCTTTGTTGAAGAGATACCTGGGTAGATGTCTGGAGCACTATATGACAGGAAATAGTGCTGACGTCTAGTGTTCTTGCAAATGGTTAACATACTTACAAAATTGCTGCCATATAGTGCATCAGACACGTATATGCTCCTTAGCTTACGTTCCTGCTTTTCAATAAAAGATACAGAGAGAATAAAGAAAAGACGATAATAGAAGTAAACTAGAAAGCTCTATCAGAACCATGAAAGAAAGTTTTTTTTGTGTTTCATGTCCGTTTTAAATCTACATTATGGTGAGGGGAGGGTAAGTGTAATACGAATATTGCATGTATTGTTTTTTTTTTTTTTTTTTATGCAGTGTCTGTCCCCCACCCCAGTATATTCTGCCCATTGTTAGTTTAGGTTGTAAATATCACTGTAGTTACTCGGTTGTTTTTTAATTTTTTATTTTTGTTTTCTTTCATGTAATTAGCAAGAGTCCATGAGCTAGTGACGTATGGGATATACATTCCTACCAGGAGGGGCAAAGTTTCCCTATAAATACACCCCTCACCACACCCACAAATCAGTTTTACAAACTTTGCCTCCGATGGAGGTGGTGAAGTAAGTTTGTGCTAGATTCTACGTTGATATGCTCTCCGCAGCAGGTTGGAGCCCGGTTTTCCTCTCGGCGTGCAGTGAATGTCAGAGGGATGTGAAGAGAGTATTGCCTATTTGAATGCAGTGATCTTCTACGGGGTCTATTTCATATTTTCTCTGTTATCGGTCGTAGAGATTCATCTCTTACCTCCCTTTTCAGATCGACGATATACTCTTATATATACCATTAGCTCTACTGATTCTCGTTTCAGTACTGGTTTGGCTTTCTACAAACATGTAGATGAGTGTCCTGGGGTAAGTAAGTCTTATTTTCTGTGACACTCTAAGCTATGGTTGAGCACTTTATATAAAGTTCTAAATATATGTATTCAAACATTTATTTGCCTTGACTCAGGATGTTCAACGTTCCTTATTTCAGACAGTCAGTTTCATATTTGGGATAATGCATATGAATAAATCATTTTTTCTTACCTTAAAAATTTGACTTTTCCCTGTGGGCTGTTAGGCTCGCGGGGGCTGAAAATGCTTCATTTTATTGCGTCATTTTTGGCGCTGACTTTTTTGGCGCAAAATTTTTTTTCTGTTTCCGGCGTCATACGTGTCGCCGGAAGTTGCCTCTTTTTTGACGTTTTTTTTGCGCCAAAGGTGTTGGCCTTCCGGATGTGGCGTCATTTTGGCGCCAAAAGCATTTAGGCGCCAAATAATGTGGGCGTCTTTTTTGGCGCTAAAAAAATATGGGCGTCACTATTGTCTCCACATTATTTAAGTCTCATTATTTTGTGCTTCTGGTTGCTAGAAGCTTGTTCACTGGCATTTTTTTCCCATTCCTGAAACTGTCATTTAAGGAATTTGATCAATTTTGCTTTATATGTTGTTTTTTCTATTACATATTGCAAGATGTCCCACGTTGAAGCTGAGTCAGAAGATACTTCTGGAAAATCCCTGCCTGGTGCTGGAGCTACCAAAGCTAAGTGTATCTGCTGTAAACTTTTGGTATCTGTTCCTCCAGCTGTTGTTTGTACTGTTTGTCATGACAAACTTGCTAATGCAGATAATATTTCCTTTAGTACTGTTACATTACCTGTTGCTGTTCCGTCAACATCTAATACTCAGAGTGTTCCTGATAACATAAGAGATTTTGTTTCTAAATCCATTAAGAAGGCTATGTCTGTTATTCCTCCTTCTAGTAAACGTAAAAAGTCTTTTAAAACTTCTCTTTTTTCAGATGAATTTTTAAATGAACATCATCATTCTGATACTGATATTGGGCTGATAAATCTTCATATTTATTTAAAATGGAATTTATTCGTTCATTACTTAAAGAAGTCCTAATTGCATTAGAAATTGAGGATTCTAGTCCTCTTGATACTAAATCTAAACGTTTAGATAAGGTTTTTAAATCTCCTGTAGTTATTCCAGAAGTTTTTCCTGTCCCTGGTGCTATTTCTGAAGTAATTTCCAGGGAATGGAATAATTTGGGTAATTCTTTTACTCCTTCTAAACGTTTTAAGCAATTATATCCTGTGCCATCTGACAGATTAGAATTTTGGGACAAGATCCCTAAGGTTGATGGGGCTGTCTCTACTCTTGCTAAGCGTACTACTATTCCTACGGCAGATGGTACTTCCTTTAATGATCCTTTAGATAGGAAAATTGAATCCTTTCTAAGAAAAGCTTACTTGTGTTCAGGTAATCTTCTTAGACCTGCTATATCTTTAGCGGATGTTGCTGCAGCTTCAACTTTTTGGTTAGAACCTTTAGCGCAACAAGTAACAGATCATAATTCTCATAGCATTATTATTCTTCTACAACATGCTAATAATTTTATTTGTGATGCCATCTTTGATATCATTAGAGTTGATGTCAGGTATATGTCTCTAGCTATTTTAGCTAGAAGAGCTTTATGGCTTAAAACTTGGAATGCTGATATGTCTTCTAAGTCTACTCTGCTTTCCCTTTCTTTCCAGGGTAATAAATTATTTGGTTCTCAGTTGGATTCTATTATCTCAACTGTTACTGGAGGGAAAGGAACTTTCTTACCACAGGATAAAAAATCTAAAGGTAAATTTAGGTCTAATAATCGTTTTCGTTCCTTTCGTCACAACAAGGAACAAAAGCCTGATCCTTCATCCTCAGGAGCGGTATCAGTTTGGAAACCATCTCCAGTCTGGAATAAATCCAAGCCTTTTAGAAAACCAAAGCCAGCTCCCAAGTCCACATGAAGGTGCGGCCCTCATTCCAGCTCAGCTGGTAGGGGGCAGATTACGTTTTTGTTCTTCAAAGAAATTTGGTTAAATTCCGTTCACAATCTCTGGATTCAGAACAATGTTTCAAAAGGGTACAGAATTGGCTTCAAGATAAGGCCTCCTGCAAAGAGATTTTTTTTCTTTCCCGTGTCCCAGTAAACCTAGCGAAGGCTCAAGCATTTCTGAAATGTGTTTCAGATCTAGAGTTGGCTGGAGTAATTATACCAGTTCCAGTTCTGGAACAGGGGCTGGGGTTTTATTCAAATCTCTTCATTGTACCAAAGAAGGAGAATTCCTTCAGACCAGTTCTGGATCTAAAAATATTGAATCGTTATGTTAAGGATACCAACATTCAAAATGGTAACTGTAAGGACTATCCTGCCTTTTGTTCAGCAAGAGCATTATATGTCCACAATAGATTTACAGGATGCATATCTGCATATTCAGATTCATCCAGATCACTATCAGTTTCTGAGATTCTCTTTCCTAGACAAGCATTACCAGTTTGTGGCTCTGCCGTTTGGCCTAGCTACAGCTCCAAGAATTTTTACAAAGGTTCTTGGTGCCCTTCTGTCTGTAATCAGAGAACAGGGTATTGTGGTGTTTCCTTATTTGGACGATATCTTGGTACTTGCTCAGTCTTCACATTTAGCAGAATCTCATACGAATCGACTTGTGTTGTTTCTTCAAGATCATGGTTGGAGGATCAATTTACCAAAAAGTTCATTGATTCCTCAGACAAGGGTAACCTTTTTACGTTTTCAGATAGATTCAGTGTCCATGACTCTATCTTTGACAGACAAGAGACGTCTAAAATTGATATCAGCTTGTCGAAACCTTCAGTCACAATCATTCCCTTCGGTAGCTTTATGCATGGAAATTCTAGGTCTTATGACTGCAGCATCGGGCGCGATCCCCTTTGCTCGTTTTCACATGCGACCTCTACAGCTCTGTATGTTGAACCAGTGGTGCAGGGATTACACAAAGATATCTCAATTAATATCTTTAACACCGATTGTACGACACTCTCTGATGTGGTGGACAGATCACCATCGTTTAGTTCAGGGGGCTTCTTTTGTTCTTCCGACCTGGACTGTAATTTCAACAGATGCAAGTCTGACAGGTTGGGGAGCTGTTTGTGGGGGTCTCTGACAGCACAAGGGGTTTGGGTATCTCAGGAGGTGAGATTACCGATCAATATTTTGGAACTCCGTGCAATTTTCAGAGCTCTTCAGTCATGGCCTCTTCTAAAGAGAGAATCGTTAATTTGTTTTCAGAAAGACAATGTCACAACTGTGGCATACATCAATCATCAAGGAGGGACTCACAGTCCTCTGGCTATGAAGGAAGTATCTCGAATTCTGGTATGGGCGGAATCCAGCTCCTGTCTAGTTTCTGCGGTTCATATCCCAGGTATAGACAATTGGGAAGCGGATTATAAGAAGATTATTTAATGAACCATGTTAAAAAGCATCAGTAATAAGACTATATATAAAAAATTTAAAAAGCACATATAAATAAAATTACAAATACAGGAATATCTTACAGAAGCGGCTCAAAGGGCCAAAGCTGATAATTACAATAAAAACAGAGGTAATAACAGGTGATCAGTGTGAGTGGTACACTAGAATAAGAGTGTATACTAATAAAACAGAATAAGTACAACTGTAGCAAGTGCATCAAGCAAAAAACTAATAAACAATGATACAAACAATAGTGTTCAAAATTAGTGTTACAAAAATAGTGTTCCAAAAAATAGAAAAATGCACTGCAGTGCAAAAAAAGGGGGGTAGCAAAATAATTGTATAGATACAATCAAATAGTGAGTGAGTGCAAATGGATATAAAAATGCTAGCTACTTAATCCACTGAGGTTAAAGTGAAGGTCAATTTTCACCAATGAGTGCCCGGTTTTTAAAAATACTTTTAAAAACAGGGGCACTTTCATTGATGAAAATTAACATAGCACTGGATTTGAAGAAATACTTACCTTTTACTTCTGCAAAGCCGGATCGACGATCCCCCTCCTTCTTCCTGCTGTAGACCACAGCAATGACGAAACTGGCTTCCTCCAATCACAGCCAGGCATCACGAGCTGGACGCTCTGGGGTGCAAGCCATTATTGGAGGAAGCCGGTTTTCGTCATTTCTGACGTCACTACAGAGGAACTGAGGCTGAGATCGGTGATCCGGTTTTGCAGGAGTAAAAGGTACGTATTTCTTAAAATCCAGTGCAATGTTAATTTTCATCAATGAAAGTGCCCCTGTTTTTAAAAGTATTTTTAAAAACCGGGCACTCATTGATGAAAATTGACCTTCACTTTAAGATATAATTAAATAAAATACACAATATGCAATAACATAAAAAATAAAATACACAATATGCAATAACATAAAAAATAAAGTATAAAATATAATCCGAAAAAGTGTTCAAAAAGTTGATCAACAAATGTTAGTGAAGAACAAAAATAAGTCAATCAAAAAAAAAAAAAGGGTGATGAAAAGCAAGGTGAAAGTGAGGAAATTGATTCCTTCCAATGTTAGTTACTTTAACAGATCCAAATTCCCTGAGTGTGGTTGCTGAAGTAGCTAATTGGATCCTAGCACCTGTCAGCTGCTCCTATGGTATCCTAAAAAGTGTCCCTGTAAAAAAAGAAATTCACAACATAGTGTATCCAATATGAGAATGAAGTAAAGATTAAAGTAATGCTTACCAATATGTCAACGCGTTTCTGCCCTCAAAAAAGGGCCTTTCTCAAGACTAGAATATTGGTAATGGCAGCTGGCCTTATATACAGTTTAGAAGTAGCCTATATGGTAGTTTAATTGATTAATTGTATTGTTTGGGCGCCAAATCCCTCCACTTCCTGTGTAACATCTAAAGTGTAGCATCACAGGAAGTGATGCTACACTTTATGGGGGGAATCTTTTAGATGTTACACAGGAAGTGGAGGGGAATCTTTTAGATGTTACACAGGAAGTGATACTACACTTTATGGGGGGATATTTTAGATGTTACACAGGAAGTGGAGGGGAATCTTTTAGATGTTACACAGGAAGTGATGCTACACTTTATGGGGGAATCTTTTAGATGTTACACAGGAAGTGGAGGGATTTGGCGCCCAAACAATACAATTAATCAATTAAACTACCATATAGGCTACTTCTAAACTGTATATAAGGCCAGCTGCCATTACCAATATTCTAGTCTTGAGAGAGGCCCTTTTTTGAGGGCAGAAACGCGTTGACATATTGGTAAGCATTACTTTAATCTTTACTTCATTCTCATATTGGATACACTATGTTGTGAATTTCTTTTTTTACAGGGACACTTTTTAGGATACCATAGGAGCAGCTGACAGGTGCTAGGATCCAATCAGCTACTTCAGCAACCACACTCAATTTGGATCTGTTAAAGTAACTAACATTGGAAGGAATCAATTTCCTCACTTTCACTTTGCTTTTCATCACCCATTTTTTCCATTTTTATTTTTTTTTTGATTGACTTATTTTTGTTCTTCACTAACATTTGTTGATCAACTTTTTGAACACTTTTTTGGATTATATTTTATACTTTATTTTTTATGTTATTGCATATTGTGTATTTTATTTAATTATATCTTAACCTCAGTGGATTAAGTAGCTAGCATTTTTATATCCATTTGCACTCACTATTTGATTGTATCTATACAATTATTTTGCTACCCCCCTTTTTTTGCACTGCAGTGCATTTTTCTATTTTTTGGAACACTATTTTTGTAACACTAATTTTGAACACTATTGTTTGTATTATTGTTTATTAGTTTTTTGCTTGATGCACTTGTTATAGTTGTACTTAGGCTAATTCTGTTTTATTAGTATACACTCTTATTCTAGTGTACCACTCACACTGATCACCTGTTATTACCTCTGTTTTTATTGTAATTATCAGCTTTGGCCCTTTGAGCCGCTTCTGTAAGATATTCCTGTATTTGTAATTTTATTTATATGTGCTTTTTACATTTTTTATATATAGTCTTTTATTACTGATGCTTTTTAACATGGTTCATTAAATAATCTTCTTTTATCTCTCTGTGAGTATATTTATCCCTTGGCCTCTTGTTGGCGCTGTATTCACTTCTTACTACTTGTGCATATTTTTTGGAGGTTGGTTAGGATCTCTGTTTGGATACAGCTTGGGGATTACCTTAGCACTTGTACACACACCCTTTTTCACTATTGGGAAGCGGATTATCTCAGCCGCCAAACGTTACATACGGGCGAATGGTCTCTTCACCCAGAGGTATTTCTTCAGATTGTTCAAATGTGGGGACTTCCAGAAATAGATCTGATGGCCTCTCATCTAAACAAGAAACTTCCCAGGTATCTGTCCAGATCCAGGGATCCTCAAGCGGAAGCAGTGGAGGCATTGTCACTTCCTTGGAAGTATCATCCTGCCTATCTTTCCGCCTCTAGTTCTTCTTCCAAGAGTAATCTCCAAGATTCTGAAGGAATGCTCGTTTGTTCTGCTGGTAGCTCCAGCATGGCCTCACAGGTTTTGGTATGCGGATCTTGTCCGGATGGCCTCTTGTCAACCGTGGACTCTTCCGTTAAGACCAGACCTTTTGTCGCAAGGTCCTTTTTTCCATCAGGATCTCAAATCCTTAAATTTGAAGGTATGGAGATTGAACGCTTGATTCTTAGTCAAAGAGGTTTCTCTGACTCTGTGATTAATACTATGTTACAGGCTCGTAAATCTGTATCTAGGGAGATATATTATAGAGTCTGGAAGACTTACATTTCTTGGTGTCTTTCTCATCATTTTTCCTGGCATTCTTTTAGAATTCCGAGAATTTTACAATTTCTTCAGGATGGTTTGGATAAAGGTTTGTCTGCAAGTTCCTTCCTTGAAAGGACAAATCTCTGCTCTTTCTGTTCTTTTTCACAGAAAGATTGCTAATCTTCCTGATATTCATTGTTTTGTACAAGCTTTGGTTCGTATAAAACCTGTCATTAAGTCAATTTCTCCTCCTTGGAGTTTGAATTTGGTTCTGGGGGCTCTTCAAGCTCCTCCGTTTGAACCTATGCATTCGTTGGACATCAATTACTTTCTTGGAAAGTTTTGTTCCTTTTGGCTATCTCTTCTGCCAGACGAGTTTCTGAATTATCTGCTCTTTCTTGTGAGTCTCCTTTTCTGATTTTTCATCAGGATAAGGCGGTGTTGCGAACTTCTTTTAAATTTTTACCTAAGGTTGTGAATTCTAACATTAGTAGAGAAATTGTGGTTCCTTCATTGTGTCCTAATCCTAAGAATTCTAAGGAGAGAACATTGCATTCTTTGGATGTTGTTAGAGCTTTGAAATATTATGTTGAAGATACTAAGAATTTCCGAAAGACTTCTAGTCTATTTGTTATCTTTTCTGGTTCTAGGAAAGGTCAGAAGGCCTCTGCCATTTCTTTGGCATCTTGGTTGAAATCTTTAATTCATCATGCTTATGTCGAGTCGGGTAAAACTCCGCCTCAAAGGATTACAGCTCATTCTACTAGGTCAGTTTCTACTTCCTGGGCGTTTAGGAATGAAGCTTCGGTTGATCAGATTTGCAAAGCAGCAACTTGGTCTTCTTTGCATACTTTTACAAAATTCTACCATTTTGATGTGTTTTCTTCTTCTGAAGCTGTTTTTGGTAGAAAAGTACTTCAGGCAGCTGTTTCAGTTTGAATCTTCTGCTTATAATTTAAACTTTATTTTGGGTGTGGATTATTTTTCAGCGGAATTGGCTGTCTTTTATCCCTCCCTCTCTAGTGACTCTTGCGTGGAAAGATCCACATCTTGGGTAGTCATTATCCCATACGTCACTAGCTCATGGACTCTTGCTAATTACATGAAAGAAAACATAATTTATGTAAGAACTTACCTGATAAATTCATTTCTTTCATATTAGCAAGAGTCCATGAGGCCCACCCTTTTTTGTGGTGGTTATGATTTTTTGTATAAAGCACAATTATTCCAATTCCTTATTTTTTATGCTTTCGCACTTTTTTCTTATCACCCCACTTCTTGGCTATTCGTTAAACTGAATTGTGGGTGTGGTGAGGGGTGTATTTATAGGCATTTTGAGGTTTGGGAAACTTTGCCCCTCCTGGTAGGAATGTATATCCCATACGTCACTAGCTCATGGACTCTTGCTAATATGAAAGAAATGAATTTATCAGGTAAGTTCTTATATAAATTATGTTTTTTTAATTCAAAATCGTCGTAACCTTTTCACACACAAAAATAAATTTGTTAAGGTCCAAGATGATTAAATTGATAATGAAACAATCAAAGTACATGCTATTTCGAGGGATAAATTGTTTACTGGCTAATAAAAGCAACTCCTACATCACTATTGGTGGACAGGGACACCAGGCATAAACACCAGGCATAAACACATACATTAAACATATAATTAAAAATATAAAATGTCATGTTTGATGCAGCAAATAATTTTAAAGGGTAACTAAAATTTATAGCATTATTGTCTAGATATAAATATCCTATTTAGTTACTGCATATATTTATGCCAAACTCTTTTATTGTCAAAATCAGCCGAAATATTTTACTGAACTTTTTGCTTTTAGTTGCTGCAATACATACATGAAAATTATTTATATTAGGTTAAATCTCTAGATTTATTTTAAAGGGTTCACTCCAATCTCTATTTTTTACACACCCTATCAGACTGAATGAAGTTGCGCAGTATAGACTGCTCGTAAATTAAACTATAAATATTTGTTGTGGGAATAAAACGTCCCATTTCAGTTTACTGTATGCAAAATAACTTATTGATGCAGATTTTTCCCCCAGACTTACTCCTTACTGCAGTACATGCATGTGTGCGCCATCTGAGAATAGTTTTCTGTTTTAAAATTGTAATAAAAATTGTTTATCCCCTTAATGACCAAGACATACCCTGTACGCCACTGGTCGTTAAGGGATAGTTTGTTTATTATAGCGTGGGTCTTGCTATTACACCCTCCCTACCGCTGATGGCGAGACCTCACTATGAAAATAAGCAACTGCCATAGAAAGACCAGCGACCGACAAAAAAAAAAACGGATTTCATTATTTTGCCCCTATAATTTACATCTGAAATTTATGGGTTTTTCCAGTTCCCATAAGAACTAGAAGTGCAGACTCTACTTTACAGGCCCTTTATACTTCAGTATGCCACAAAACAATTGTTTGCTCACTCTTGTAGCTAATTTATATCTCACTTATTGGCCACAGCTAACAAAATAAGATATGGGAAACCTAGGTTACAACATGGCAATTAGTATAATTTAGTATTTGCACAGTTCTTAGGGTTGGGAATCTTTTACAGTATTCAATCCGGCTACAAAATATCTGAAGGGAAATAGCGTCTGCTTCCGCATTCAGATCTGAACGCACATATCTAGTCAGTAGTAACCCTGCTGCTGTAGCTTTATCCTTTAGTTTAATGTCCCTTTAAACATTAAATAAATGCTAGATATGTATTCAATGCAAACATAAGCCTGATAATATGCAGATATGATCTTTAAATTGATATGCATTTCTTTCTAATGACACAGTGAGTCCACGGATCATCTCTAATTACTATTGGGAAAATTACTCCTGGCCAGCAGGAGGAGGCAAAGTGCACCATAGCGAAGCTGTTAAATATCACCTCCCTTCCCTCCAACCCCAGTCATTCTCCTTGCCTATGTTAAAAGCAAGGAGTTGGTCAAATTTAGGGGTCTTAAAGAAGATTCTTCAATCAAGATTTTATTATTTTAAAGCAGAGCAAGATTGTCCTGCTTCTTCCTGGAGTTTAGCCGTAGCCCATGTCAGTCTCTTCAGTAGAGCAGTGGTGGCTTTTAAGCAATTGGGAACTTGTGGGGTATAATGCTCACTGCGCCTCCCAAATAGTTTTGGTGCCCTAACCGGAAAGCCTGAGTAAGATTACTCAGTCTCTTTTTTTCCACAGCTCCATGTGAGGGAGACTGCCTCTCAAACCTAGTGAGCTGCCCTGCTGCCAGGCAGATTTCCATTAAGGTAAGTGCTTAATATACTTTTCTTAAAAGGGGAGAAAAATATTTGTCACTTTAACAGTTAACATTGTTGTGACGTTGAAAACATTAAAGGGACATATAGCACCTTCTAAAAATTGTTTAAGCTAACTTATATTTACTAATAATAACAAAGTAATCATGAATCCCTATTCTTGCCGCTCAGTTTACCCCAAACAGTTCAATAAAAGTGTCTTTAATTAGACTGCTGATCTGCTGCTTGGTGATGCTATGTAGGCCACCATATTGCTACACGGGCACAGCAGTCACGTGATTGTGCATGGCAGATAATGTTATTAAAATTATAGGATTACCAGAATGCTCTCTCACAGTGGTGCTAAGTCTGAGTGCTGTAATTAGCTTTATAAACATTTTTCATATGTGCCTCATATTTATATAAATAAATATTCTGTTGTGCATGCATTTTTTAATTTCAAAGAACTCAAAACTTTTTCTAAGCTAGAAGAAATGTCTGACTGCACTATTGAGTGCACGGCTAGAGGAACTGTTGTTTTAGTTAATAGCAACAGCTGATGCTACAGGCAGGGGAAAGGAATGAGCTGAAAATTTAGTTACTACTTTGCAGTTTAAAACTGTTTAATACCTTACTTTTTTTGTAAGAAACAAGTATAGATCTTGCAGGCTCTGGCAATATTCAGCTCTCTTCTTACAACAGAGCATGCCACTCCCCCTCCTTCCTCCCCCCTCTGTGTATCTACATGGAGAGGGGAGGAAGCAGGGGGGAGTGGCATGCTCCGTGTAAGAAGAGAGCTGGATAACACTGCAATTACATTTACTAGGAGATTTATGCACAAGTGCAAGAAGATTTATGCACAAGTGCAAGAAGATTTATGCACTTGTGCATAAATCTCCTAGTAAATGTAATTGCAGTGTTATCCAGCTCTCTTCTTACAAGGAGCATGCCACTCCCCCCTCCTTCCTCCCCTCTCCATGTAGATACACAGAGGGGGGAGGAAGGAGGGGGAGTGGCATGCTCTGTTGTAAGAAGAGAGCTGAATATTGCCAGAGCCTGCAAGATATATACTTGTTTCTTACAAAAAAAGTAAGTTATTAAACAGTTTTAAACTGCAAAGTAGTAACTAAATTTTCAGCTCATTCCTTTCCCCTGCCTGTAGCATCAGCTGTTGCTATTAACTAAAACAACAGTTCCTCTAGCCGTGCACTCAATAGTGCAGTCAGACATATTTCTTCTAGCTTAGAAAAAGTTTTGAGTTATTTGAAATTAATAAATGCATGCACAACAGAATATTTATATAAGTATGAGGCACATATGAAAAATGTTTATAAAGCTAATTACAGCACTCAGCACCACTGTGAGAGAGCATTCTGGTAATCATGTGCATCACATGACTACTGTGCCTGTGAGCAACGTGCGTTACAACATGGCAGCACACATAGCAGCACTGAGCTCAGTATCACCATTCTGTTTAACAACACTTTTCTTGAATACAATAGGGGTAAGCTGCACAGACTGCTTAAAAATCCTTTATTACTAAATTTGTAGTATATTTATGGACTGACAGCAGAAGTTAGTTTGCAGAATCTGCATTAGGTGTTTAGTGTCCCTTTAATCCTATTATAGGTTAATAGGATGATGTGAGGCAGTTGGTGCAGGCACCTGGGGACGAGAGGACTCTTTATTTAATTGGCTCAGTGTTTTTTCTCTGGTGTGTTCCGGTCAGGGGTATATCAACTTGGTGGTGTGTTTTACTTGGGATTCTCACGGCGGCTTTCTTTCACATAATGCCGGCTGGGAAGTGTCGGCTAGGTACACCCACGATGGGCGGAGCTTTTCGGAAGCGGCAAAAAAGTTTTTGCACGCTTTTTCTTTCACTTCCTGAGGTCCGGAAGGGTGACGTATTTTTGTTGCGGCTCTGCATTCTCAGAAGTCTGGGAGAACGATCGCCTGATAGCCGGTGGGAGCAGCTCTGTTTTAAGTCCGGATCTTTATCTTCTATTGGCTCCGGTAACCAGCAGGACAGGTAGGCACCTCAGCAAGTAGAGGCTGTCAGGGTTTCTCTAGAGCCGTTGCTTTGCAATTAGAAAATAAGTCACTTAACAATTTAAAGGGACAGTAACAAATTTCAATTTTAAATAAAGTATTTTTGTTTATTCATTTGAGTAAATATATGGACCAAGAGACCCTTCAAAATGTTTCTTGTGCTTTGATGCTAATGTGGAACCACCAATCCCTTTTTGTTCCTCATGTATTGAGAGAGAACATTGCATTACAGGCATAGACTTTGAGTCTGTGTCAACATTGTTTGGGGCGGATGCTGTTCAGGGGTCTCCTATTCAAGTTATGCTGCAGCTTTCTCAAGTGTCCCAAACCTTTGCCCTGCGTTTCCTCTAACACTCTAGTTGGAGTTACCTTGCAAGACATTGCTACCCACATATCCTCAGCGGTAACTGATGCGCTGTCTGCTTTTCCCATGCTGCAGGGAAAGCGCAAAAAGAAATGTAAAGAATCAGTGAGTAAGGTTTCTGATAGTCGTGGCTATACCAAATGTTCTCTCCCAGAAGTCTGAGGAGGAAGATACTTTGGTAGCCTCTGAGGGTGAAATCTCAGATACTAATTCCTCCTTCTGATACTGAAGTTGTATCCTTCAGGTTTAAGCTAGAACACCTCCATTTGTTACTTAAGGAGGTTTTGGCCACCCTGGATGACTCCGACATGACGGTCGTAGTCAATCCTAAGAAGTTTAGTAAGCTATACAAATTCTTTGATGTACCTTCCACGTTGGAGGTTTTTCCTGTACCAGACCGGGCTACAGAGATTATTGCTCTGGAATGGGAGAGACCTGGTATTCCCTTATCTCCATCCCCAATTTTTAAGAAGATGTTTCCAATAGCTGACTCTATCAAGGAGTCTTGGCAAACGGTCCCTAAGGTGGAGGGGGCAATCTCCACTTTCGCTAAGAGAACCACTATTCCCATAGAGGTTAGCTGCTCTTTTAAAGATCCTATGGATAAGAATGCAGACCTAGTGGAGATGTCATCTCTTCCACCTTGGAGACTTCCACTGAGGAAGGAACTTCTACTTCAAGAGCCCTTTCTTCATCCAAATCTTGTTTCTCTGAAGCTGACTGCTTGGAGATTGAACGCTTAATTCTACCTAAGTCGGTTATTGAGACCCTGATTCAAGCTCGTAAGCATGTAACCAGAAGAATTTATCATACGATATGGCGTAAATATCTGTATTGGTGTGAATCCAGAAGCTACTCTTGGAGTAGAGTTAGGATTCCTAGAATGTTGTCCTTTTCTCCTAGAAGGTTTGGAGAAGGGCTTATCTGCAAGTACTTTGAAGGGTGAAATATCTGCCTTGTCTATTTTGTTGCATAAGCGTCTGGCGGATGTACCAGACGTGCTATCTTTCTGTCAGGCCTTGGTCTGAATCAGGCCTGTGTTCAAACCTGTTACTCCTCCCTGGAGTCTTAACCTTGTTCTTAAAGTTCAACAGACTCTGTTTGAGCCTATGCATTCCTTATATATTACGATGTTATCTTGGAAAGTTTTGTTTCTGATTGCAATTTCTTCTGCTCGTAGAGTCTCGGAGCTCTCGGCGTTGCAGTGTGTATCCCCCTTACCTTTATTTTTTATTTGGATAAGGTAGTTCTGCGTTCTAAGTTAGGGTTCCTCCCTAATGTGGCTTCGGATAGGAACATTAATCAAGAAATCGTTGTTCCTTCTTTGTGTCCTAACCCTTCTTCTCATAAAGAGCATCTGCTGCACAACCTAGATCTGGTGCGTGATTTGAAATACTATTTACAGGCGACTAAGGAATTCTGCCAGTCTTCTGCTTTGTTCGTTGGTTTCTCTGGGAAACGCAAGGGTCAGAAAGCTACGGCTGCTACTTTCTTTGTGTCTGAAGAGTACAATTCGCTTGGCCTATGAAACTGCTGGACAGCAGCCTCCTGAGAGAATTACGGCTCATTCTACTAGGGCTGTTTCTTCTTCCTGGGCATTCAAAAATGAAGCTTCTATGGAACAGATTTGCAAGGCTACAACTTGGTCCTCTCTACACACTTTTTTACAAAATTCTATAAATTTGATACTTTTGCTTCAACTGAGGCTTCCTTTGGGAGAAAGGTTCTTCAAGCAGTGGTGCCTTCTGTTTATGGTCCCTGTCCCTCCCTTATCTGTGTCCTCTAGCTTGGGTATTGATTCCCAATAGTGATTAGCGATGATCCGTGGACTCGCCGTGTCATTTCTCTCTTTTTCCTTTGGTCGAATGACTGGGGTTGGAGGTGATATTTAACAGCTTTGCTGTGGTGCTCTTTGCCTCCTCCTGCTGGCCAGGAGTGATATTCCCAGTAGTAATTAGAGATGATTTGTGGACTTACCATATCAAGAAATAAATAAATTTAGCAGGTAAGCATAAATTTAATTTTTTTGTGATTGGCTGATGGCTGTTATGATGCAGGGGAAGGCAAATGCAACTTTGAAATTTGTCAGTAAAGAAAAAATATTTCTCATTTAAATTCAAACTAAGTGATTCTGTATTTCTTTATTTTGCATTTCTACTGTGTTTAATGGTACATTGTTTTCTTGTACCCTCCGACAGAAGTGGTGCACATTCACATATTAGTGTTGTCTTCCTGACAAAAAATGTTATGCACTTGTTTCACATGCACAATACATTTTTGTATTGCTGCTTTGCTCTATATTCCTAAGTTGTTTTTTTTTTTTTTTTTTTTTTTTTTTATAATTGATGTAACTTTTAAACTGTTTAAAAAAAAAAAAAAAAAAGCCAGCAATGCCACTGATCTGTAAAAGTGCACTGCTTCTGTTCAGGATGCAACAATACGAGTATACGAAGATGGCAACGCCCAGTTTAAAGATGCAGAATTGGCTTCTGTAAAGGGTTAAACTAAGACAACGGCTTTAAAGGAGGGACATAACCAAAATGTTTTTCATGATTCAGATAAAGAATAGAATTTTTAAAAAGTTTCCAATTTACTTCTACTATCAAATTTATTTCATTCTCATGATATTCTTTGTTGAAGCGATACCTAGGTAGGTAGCGTGCACATGCCTGAGGAACTACATGATAGGAAATAGTGCTGCCATCTAGTGTCCCTGCTAATGTATACCATTGTTGCAAAACTGCTCCCATATAGTGCTGCAGACACGTTCACACTCTTAAGCTTACATTTCTGCTTTTTAACAAAGGATAACAAGAAAACGAATAAAATATAATAAAAGTAAATTAAGTTGTTTAAAATGTTCTGTTCTATCTGAATCATGAAAGGAAAAAAATGGTTTTTATTTCCCTTTAAAGGGATATAACCAAAATGTTTTTCATAATTCAGATAGAGCATACAAATTTAAACACAATACATATCTATTTTTGCTTCATTCTCTTGGCATCCTTTGTTAAAATAGGTTCAGGAGCAGCAGTGCACTACTGGGAGCTAGCTGCTGATTGGTGGCTGAATATTTGTGCCTCTTGTCTTTGGCTAGCTCCTAGCACTGTATTGCTGCTTCTTCAAAAAAGCCAACCAAGACAATGAAGCAAATGTTGATCGTAAAAGTAAACCTAAAGTTGTTTAAAATTGTATATTCTATCTGAATCATGAAAGAGAAATTTATTTTACTTCACTTAGTTTTTATTTTAGCTCTAAGCATAGCAAGTTTAATAAAGACTAAAATGCAACCATAATGCTGGCTACTAAACTGATCAGAGGAAGCTGTCGGGATTATCTCGGGTTAACATTTTACCAGTGTTGTTTTGGGCCGTTAAGTGTGTATTCTTAATCGGGTTTCTGTGTTTAGGGGGATTAGTCATTTTTGCATCTCAGTTACTACGTTCTGTAAGGGAGGCTGCTTGTGTGTAAAGGGGCAGAGGGCACCTTGATTATAACCGTTTTAGGCATTAATGTGTTAACTTTTCCTTCCAGGTTCATCGCCAAGCTCAAATAGTTCATCTGTTAACCCCATGGCATCTCTTGGAGCATTGCAGACCCTGGCTGGTGCCACGGCTGGTCTTAATGTTAATTCTTTAGCAGGTAATATGATAGACATTAGTTCTAGTCCTACTACCTTCTGTATCAGTGTAAACGTTTCGAAGCATCCTCCCAACTTATACCCTTTGTTCTTCTGTACAGGGATGGCTGCATTAAATGGTGGTTTGGGTAATAGTGGCCTTTCTAATGGCACTGGAAGTACAATGGAGGCGCTTTCTCAAGCTTACTCAGGCATACAACAGTATGCTGCAGCTGCTTTGCCTTCCCTCTACAACCAGAGTCTTTTGTCCCAGCAGGGCTTGGGGGCTGCAGGGAGTCAGAAGGAAGGTAAGTTATGAAACAAAAACAGACCAGCGTTGTTATTGTGCCCAGTATTTTCCTTTTCCCCAATGATTCTGTTTGTTTAAATAGAATTTTAAAACCTAATACGAAAAGTTCTTTGAGTTGTTAAGGATATGTAAATATGCATAAGTGCATGCACACACTCAGTTTACTAGTCATGGATTAAAAGCTACTAGCCTAGTGGGGAAATGTTACTACTTCACTAACGGAAAAAGTCACACTTTTTTTTTTTTCCCGCTGCATTAGTGCATCACCAGTTTTCAAACATCCGGTGCTAATTTTTGTATCTTGTAGGTCCAGAAGGAGCAAACCTCTTTATATATCATCTGCCGCAGGAGTTTGGTGACCAAGATGTTTTACAGATGTTTATGCCATTTGGAAATGTTGTGTCTGCCAAAGTTTTTATTGATAAGCAAACAAACCTCAGCAAATGTTTTGGTAAGTGAGAAAGCAAAACTCATGCCTTCCTGCCACATGAGTTTAATATAATAATGATAATGAAAAAAGTTCTTTCAATGTTATTCACTTGCGTTATGCTTCTTAGGTTTTGTGAGTTATGACAATCCTGTGTCTGCTCAGGCTGCCATCCAGTCCATGAATGGCTTTCAAATTGGAATGAAACGCCTGAAAGTTCAGCTTAAACGCTCCAAGAACGATAGCAAACCATACTGAAATGTGTACTGCCCTGGGAAGTGAGCGAGAAGGATGTTCTGGTAAGTGTGGGAAGGCTATTCCAAAACGAGGATGTGTATCAGGAGAGAAGCACACTTAGTGAGAACAGACGATGCTTGCTCTCACTGCCCTGAGACATCTTCATGTGCTAACAGCCAGAAGCCTCCTATTTCCCTCCTAAAGACTCTGGGTACAACTTTTTATTGTGGATTTTGCTTCATATGAAGAACTGCTTGTACTACTTGTTCCAAGTGTTTTATTTTGGAGTTTAGGTGCCATATCAGTGATTTTTTTTTTTTTTCCTTCGGACTTTGCTGTGTATGTACAATGTGTATATATATAAAAAATGCCAGCACCCTTGAAAAAGGAGATTGCAATTAGCCAGTGTTCTGACCCTGGCTAGGTGTAGGCCTTGCCTTTTCTCTGCACATCAAAGTGACAATCCAGTTCAGTATCTCGTTTGGGAGTATTATTGCCAGTATTCCTAGGCATTGGAATTCTGTGGCCTTTTTCTGCTCTCTATATATTGGTGCAGATTTCTTGACTAGTTATCCTAGCCTTACTTATAAAGAAGTTTGTGTAATCCATTATGCACCTTAAAATTACTCGTTACTAAGGATCAGGTCAGAGTTCTTGTTCCACTGTATCACAAATTTTAGATGTGACCTCATTTTCTAAATCCCATTTTCAAGAGATCCTTAATCTCTTACACAATGGGAATTTTATTTTAACCCTTAATATATTGAAATCTACATGGTAGTGCAGTTAAAAAAAGAAAAAAGTGTCAAGGGTCGTTCTGTTTTTAACTGGCATCAAGTGTTGCGTATTAGGAGTATCTCATGTGCCTGTGAGTAAGTATACTCCTGTGCATAGGTACATACACGTATTGTGAACTGCTAAAACTTGAATGAAATGTGTTTTCAAAGTTTAATTTGGTATAATGTGAAAGTATTGAGGCTCCCAGGCTCCTGATTTAAACTTTTATATAAGCGTAAAAAAAAAAAAAATCATCAAACTGAAAAAAAAATTGAAGGAATAAAGCCTGTAAGATTCATCATTTCTATTTTTATAGAGGTTTTATACAGCTCTGGCTACTGAGCAATATTTATTCCCTAAATTATTTCACTGGAAAGAGGTTTTGTAGAATTCGAATGATCGTGATTTTTATTTAAAAAATTTGTTTTTATATATACCGAAAACACCTACATATTAATAAAGCATCTTATGATGTGTGGGGATGGGTGGGGGGTAGCTTGCATTTAATATTGTGAAGCTGGTTCCTTCTGATTTAATTGTAACTGAATTTTGTGTACCCAACAATAGAATGACAATCCTGTTTTTAGATGAAGTGGATTAGTTTATACAGTTGTTACATTTCTAGCCCGTTATCTTTTTTATGAAGTTATTTACGGTACTCTGATATAGTGTTGTATTTACTTTGTACAACAGTGTTATAAATAAAAACCAGGCTCGGTTTTTATTCCATTTAATTATTACCATAATTGTCTTGGAAGATGCGGTTACCTTTTCTTAGATTTTAATAGCTTGTCACAATCTGGTGGCTTTACCTGTTAAGACTTTGCACTAAATTTTAATGAGCTGTCAGTTTGTCCTGGGCGTATAATGCCAGGAATAAAAATCTATCAATACCAGCCTCTGTCACTTGGGCTTTGTCACAGGAACCCGATTAACAAAGCACATTTTTGAGTAGGCGAGTTACAAGCTTTATATTGTTTTCCCTTTTAAGTGATAGATGTGCTTACTGTATTTTGAATTTGAAACATATGATGCTTCTTAAAGGGACACTAAACAGTTTTATTCTTTAATGACTCAGAGCAGGCAAATTTTAAGCAACTTTCTAATTTTCTCCTATTATACATTTTTCTTTGTCTCTTTCTATCTTTTTTTAAAAAGCAGGAATGTAAAGCTTTAGAGCTGCCCATTTTTGGTTCAGGACCTGGGTTATGCTTGCTTATTGGTTTGCTAAACGAAGCCACCAATAAGCAAGTGCTATCCATTGCGCTGGACCTAACATGGGCCGTCTCCTAAGCTTTACATTCCTGCTTTTTAAATAAAGATAGCAAGAGAACGAAGAGTAAATTAGAAAGTTAATTAAAATTGCATGCTCTATTTGAATCATTAAATAAAAAACTGGGTTTAGTGTCCCTTTTAAAAATTGCCAGTGGATGTCTCTTGTAGGGCAAAGTCCTTGCAGTTACCTTTTAGGGATTACACCTTGAATGAAGCTTGCCAACAAGAACAATTACTCACTGTTAGTGATCTATAATCCATAATATAGCAATATTAAAAGGATTTTTAGTCCCTGTGAGTTTATCAGCTCATTTATAAGTGTTCCTTACTGACCTCTACAGGGAATATGAGAGGAGGCTTTTAAATCTAGAATAACTTCTAACCTGGAGAGATGCCCATTACTTTACAGAAACACGCATAAATTGGAGAAGACACACAATATGCGGAGTTAAATTACAGGAAAAGGGAACAAAATAAAGAAATTATAATGCATGTACAATCTGTTGGTGGGAGACGTAACTTAACATTTTATTCTTTGAGAGCGCCTGGTCATGAAGTGCACCTGCTTGTAAGCTATCTTAAAGGGACATTTAAAATGTGTTTTGTTTGTATGCATTAAAATAGTTTAGTTTCATTTACTGTAATTTTGAAACTAAGTGTATATTTCTACATTACTGGTCCTGCCTTTAAAAAGTTAATATTTGATGTGCTGCATTGAAAGATGACCAGTGTCATTGTTTGGATCAGCTAATGCAGTTAAACAAGTGAGCACTTACATGCATGTATCTTGAATTTCCAAAACAAGTAACACACATGATTTCCTATTACGTTAGTGTGTTATGAAATCTGTTATCTAAGATCCGTGGTCCCACAATTTTAATGAGACCATAAATTAGCTAATGAAGTATCCATGCACTGCCCCATTGAATAAAACCTGAATGTCAGTGGTACACCATGTAAGTACTACAGGAATAAGTTGTCTCAAGATACAGTGTAGCTTTTCATGGGTAAGTGCTTATTTCAAGGGACAGTCTACACCAAAATGTTTGTTGTTTAAAAAGATAAACTACCCATTCCCCAGCCTTGCACAGCCAACATTTATTTTAATACACTTTTATAACCTTTAAAAATCTAAATTTCTGCCTGTTTTTAAGACTGCAGGCCACCTCTTACCCTTATGCATGTTTTTATTGCTTTTCACAGCCAGACAGTGCTAGTTAGTTCATGAGTGCCATATAAAAAACATTGTGCTCACTCCCGAGAAGTAATTCATGAGTCATCTCTAATTGTCTAAAATGACATGTCTGTAAATAACCCTCTAATATGGGGGATGTCAAGAGGCTTAGATACAAGGTAATCACAGAAGTAAAAAGTGTATTTGTTTAAGTGTTGGTTATGCAAAATTGGAGAATGGTAATATAAGGATTATCTATCTTTTTAACAAGTTTTTGGAGTAGATGGTTCCTTTAATTTAAATTCCCTTCACTCTGCTACATCTGCAGTGCAGGAATTAATTTACTTTTTGTCCTAATCAACCAGGACAGGGGAGTTCAGGTGAACATAAGTGGAAGGTTTTTCAAAGTTGTGTCCCCGGAGTGCTCTGAAATGTTGACATAATGTAGTTAAAAGCTTCTAACGCACGCTTCTAACGCATTCACAACTTAGTTTTTAATTCCTTACGTATAATCTATTTTCAACCAGATTCTAATGTCCCTTTCTGTGTGTCTTCCCATTCCTTATAACGGAGCAAAGAGAACTACTCATTATTTTGAGACTTTGCTTAAGCCCTGTGATGTCCATATCTGTTCAGACATTTCTAAATACAGTAGAGCTTTTATTAGATTAGTGCTACTGCGACACCAGCTTTACCGGAGGTGCTAAATGTTGCCCATAGACTTTTTTTTTTTTTTAAATCAACTTGTTTACATTAAGTGGTGTTGAGGGGTCTCTAGGTGTTCACACTGTCACATATGTCCTGTGTTAGTTTCTCATTGTACTTTTATTGGGTGCTGGGCTGAACTCTTGTAGAGCAGTGTTCCTCTTTTGGGTTCCTTCTTGCATGTTAATACCAATTTCTTAAATGTGTCTGAGTGTTGTGTCTCTCAAGCCCTCTCCCAGTTGTGTGTACAATGTGTGTGCGTGTGACATTGTCTCCCTTTCAGACCTCGAGTGACCTTAAGCTCGCGGTCCGTGCATGTCTGTATTTAGCAGTGTGTCTCTGATTTTATGTATTGCGTTGTGTAACTCAGTGCTTCTCCCTGTTCTCTGGTTTGTTTTTGTTTTCTAGATCCCTTCCTGCCATTTGTTCATCATTGTGCCTCTAAAGCATGTCGGTGTGTGGCGTTCAAGTGCATCGTCCAAATCCTTGTCTCTTCAGCTTCTTTGATGCTTGAACTCTCACCTCTGAACTTGTGTTGACTTTTGATGCTAATGTGTATTATTATAATTGTTTTGTTTTTTTGTTGGTTTTTTTTCTTTTCTTTTGTATGTTTCTTTGTGTGTTGCCAATTGGTTTTGCTACAAAGACTGCAAAGAGGGACACAATATTTAAACCTGCATTTGATTATTAAAAATATCTATTTTTGTAGAACTACATAAAGTAACCACTTAATTTTGGGTTGATAATTTGTACCTATCTTTTGAGCAGGCCTAACTGGCACACCTTGTTTAATATGTTTGTGTTTGTACCTACCATATTGAGTCTTTATTTCTTTCCCCTGGCTTCAATTATGGGGAATAAAATATAAATATATATATATTATTTTTTTTTTAAAGAAAACAGCAATTTGGAATCTCTTTCTAAAAGGGGTTGGGGTCACATTTTGCTGTCAGTGTATGGGGGAAAAAACAACTTGTTTTAATTTTTTGGAGATGGAATTGCTTACCCCAAAGTAATGAATATCTGTGGTCCCCTTTATTTCAAAACCTTTTGTTCAGATTGTCAAAGACTAAACATAATCTTTCTGTTGGGGTATTGTCTAAAAATCATCTCCTCAGCAAAATGTGACTTTTTTTTTTTTTTTCTCCCTCTCCTCCACCCCCGCATTAAACTGATTGTGCCAAAAAAGTGTTTCTCCTTTTGTCCTGTTGCATGTCTTGTTTTCATCACAGCTCAGTCCTCTTTCCCCTGGGATCACAGAACTCCTCCTTTAATTTTGTGTTTTAGAGTTAGACGTGCAAAAGCAGGGAGTTAACAATTTTTTAAGTAAATTGTCTTTTTAATTTTCATGTATTTTTGTGGCTCAAAATGCCATGCAAGGCATAAGGCTGTGTGTTCAGACTGTGCTTTGTATCCACATCATGTCCTTATTGCCAAGTTAAGACCACTATTGTGCACTGATTTAATCTTTAAAGTTGGTGTCACAACAATATGGACAGCAGAGGTCAGTGCTGCCCATGTTTCCAAGTATATGTTGGTTTAACAAGCAGACTAAGCAAATTTTCATTTTCGTGCAGATATAATCTGGTCCATAGGACAAACAAAGAAAAAGCACAAAATTCAAATATCTGCTAAAACCATTGGTGGCCTTTCCTATATCCTGTATATAGTACTTTGTCACACTTTCTGTTCTGGAGTCCTGTGATTACTTTTAAAATATATATATATATATATATATATATATATATATATATATATATATATATATATATATATATATATATATATATATATATAATATATATATATATATATATATATATATATATATATATATATATATATATATATATATATTTTCTCTCTATATACCAGAGCCTGCAGTTTATTAAATTACTGGCAGTTGTAGCCTTAAACATTACAGCCTGCTCTGCTATAAGCTGCAGGGCTGTAAGAGGACCGTTTTTGGAATTCTCTTTTTTGTAAAGCCTGTAAGGTACAGCCCAAAATGCTCACCTGTATGTTTTTGTGCAGGGGGTCTGCATGCTCTGGCACAGTCTTAACACACAGCCCCCCAATCAGGGCTGATAAGTGTGACCCACAGGGAGGCATCTCTCTCCTCTTCCTCACAACCCATGTTACGTTGGAGAAGCTCTTACAGAAACTTGTGAGCGTATCTGGATAAAATCAAAGCGCCAAATGGCTTTCTTCTGACTACTTTTTAAACAAAACAAAAAAATGCAAAAAAAATAAATAAAAATTAGTTCTGTGGTGATTTTAATGAATTGACATGATGTACCTCTCTACCTTCCTGATCTGCCTGCTTTTTGTGAATAATTATATAAAAAAATCTTTTGAAGACAAACCTGTGGGCTTTTATATTGGTACAAACTGATTGTAGTTAACACTAGGGTTTTGTACAGTTTTTTGCCTTTTTCTACTAGAAAACAGTGTAAAGTGATTCTTTCACAATGTGAAGTAAAATAAATAAAAAAAAATGCCACTATACGACCAAGTTGTCCTTCTGTGTTGCCGTAACAGGACTCCTGAAATTTCCACCTGTCACCCCTTTTTATCCCCCCTCCCCACAGATGCATTTCAGACCTGTTTTGATTTCCTCCGCCCCCCCCATATTTTTTGTTAGTTTGTTTTGATTTGCAAAGAGAATTAGTGTTTTGTTTTTCTTTTGTGTGATATTGTTTTGTAATATGTAGAAAATATGAATTTGCTTTAATGGTTTAAGAGAAAAAAAAAAGGTAACCACTACTGCATAGCTAATTGCTGCGTTTGTGGATTAAAATGAATTCTGTTTAAGTTTGAAATAAGTGAGGTCTGTGTTAAATAATTAACCCATTGTAACCTTTTCTTTCTGTCCCCCTGGGTACTTACCAATGTTTTAATTGTGCACTCATGTACCAACTAGAAGTCATTTTGTAAAGTGTGGTACCTGCCTTTGTTTGCTATTAAATTGTTTGAGGAGATATTGTCTTGTTTATTTCACAACAAAATCAACTTTGTTCACAGCAGTTACAGAGCGGACAAATAAACATTTCAGAGTAAGCTAAATAAATTCTGGAAATCTGTGTTCCTGTCTCATTGCATGTGTTTCATTGTGTAATAATGGTTTCTAATGAACAGCCGTGACCAAAGAAACAGTCTTCATGGAAAACTGTTAGAACTGAAGTAGCGAGTACAAGGTAAGAAGTCCTTTAAATAGTTGTTTTGTTTTTTTCTCACACTGGCAGCATTTTTCAGGAGCAAAGGGAATCCTAGAAATGTCTATTTTTAGAAGAGAGTAGGCGATTGGGAAATTTTATTTAACTGAACGTGCAGTAGTAGCTATGTGGATAACTTTGTTGCAGTAGAGTTGAGAAAAAAATTCCTGTAAGGGACTTCATTAATGGATTACTTTCTGTTATAATTTTTAAGCTAAACAACTAACATATTAAAGTTAATAAACATTAATTAAAACCTACTGATCTATATTTTCTCCAAAACGAAGTTTCATAACGTTCTAAAAGTTATATCTTTTATTCGCCGATGATGTCACGTTATCCTGCCCACTATTTTCAGCACTGCATGTTCAAAATACTTAAACCAATAACTTTGTGTTTAAAGCGCCATTTTGAAACCTAGGTATTGTAAACGGATTGGTACAGAGCAAAGGATACCCACGGAGTGGGTTTGGAAAACAATTCAATTTGCAGACAAGATTTCTGATACACGGTAGAGATATGTTAATGAAATGCTATTGATAAAAAGCGTATTTGGGGTAGTTAGTTAGTAACAGGCATAGAAAATATTTACTTACAGTGGCCTTTTAATGTCTACACGTAAGGCTACCATGAGGGTTAAATACATTGGCCTACATTATATTGCCATTCTTTGCACAATCTAAAAGATGGCTTGTCGTTCTCGACCAACAGGATTTCAGTTGGCGTTGCTGTTACCATCCAATGGGCATTAGACGGCCTTTGGTATTTTTTTTTAATAAAAATGTAAAATGAAATATAGCAAACAGTTACTAATAACATCATGTAGGAAAAGAATAATTGAACCTAAACCAATATCTATATTCCTTTTTGCCCAAACAGTAGGTTAGCCCTTTCTCTTGGACGATAGAGAAGTTATCTTGTTTGTAATGACAAATGTATTTCAAATTCAGGGGCTAGCAAATATGTTGAGAAACTTGATTTAAAGGAACATAAAAGTGCAAAAGAAAAGACACTATTGTGTCTATATAAAAACACATAAAGGGACACTCATTAAACTTTCATGATTCAGAGCATGCAAATTCATACAACTTACAATTTACTTCTGTTAACAAATGTGCAGTCTTTTTTTATATTTACACTGTCACCAGCTCCTACTGAGCATGTGCAAGAATTCACAGAATATATGTATATGCACTTGTGATTGGCTGATGGCTGTCACATGATCAAGGGGGAGTGGAAATAGACATAGCTTTAAAATTTGTCAGAAAAAAAAAGACTAATTTGAAGTTCAGACTAAGTGCTATTGCATTGTCTTATGTGTTTGTTGATTATGCAAATCAACTCTATTTACTGAACCTTTAAATTCTGCTCCACAGTTGCAGTGCACTACTGGGAGCTAACTTAATACATCTAACAAGACTAATATTTGTAGCCACCAATCACCAGCTAGCTCCCAGTAGTGTATTGTGGCATAGGATATGTGCATAGGCTTTCAACAAAGAATTCCAAGAGAAGAAAGTAAATTCAAGGAGTCTTGGCAGGTGGTTTTATATGACTACATATAAAATAATGTGAAAGTGTTGTTTTAAGTACTGAGTCATACACATGACCAACATTCCCTCTAAGGCCAGTTTTGTGTGCAGCTCAGCAGTGGAACGGTTAATTAGGTAACTGCACCCTGCAATTAGTAAACACGGCACAATGCAGACTGCAAGGTATGGTTCTCTTAATTGTTTCACTGCTGGGCTGCAAACAAAAATAGTCTTAAAGGGAACACTGCACATGACAATTGTAGATAAATAAGTAGTGAAATCACACTTCTGTGCCTTTGAAATCTAGTTGCATGTGCAAGCATACCTTTTAGATAGGAATATGGATTTACTAGTAGGGTCTCATATCAAAAATTGTAATGATAAAAACTATCAAAGCAGTAGCCACTCTTAAGCTCTATCTGAATGGAGAGTGTATTTCATTGTGGAGGGGGTCTACTTTGTGTTATACTAGTTTTTTAAATTTTTAAAGTCTATCCACTATCATTTGCCTTGGATATATTTATAGATCTTCCTTCTCCTTGGGTGGGGCTCAAACACAAATTCAGTATGGAGGATGGTGGGATTCAGGACCTTTTTAAATTTGGATCTAGATGCATGTTTCTCTTAATGGGAAGAGGGGTGGGCTATGTTGCTAGTTCTGTGACCTTGAGTCACTAGGACTGGCATTCTTTTGAAGACGGGAGTCCAAGATTGGCAGGCACAGCTGTAACCAGTGTTGGGGGCTGGGCCGGAATCTGGACGCCTCACAACCCAGACTGCAATGTTCACTTCCAAGCTGAGTTTAGTGATGCTTTCTTATTCCTGCTTTATACCATTTAGCAGAACAAGTGTTTAGCAAGAAAATGTTATTTCCTAAATGGTTTTAGGGCGTGTAAATCCTATCGTCTTCACGTCTATCTTCATTTCTCTGGAGTCTATGGCCCCTGCCATAGCTTGGCGGCTTCCTTCTGCATTCTAGCTTGTGGCCTGGTTGCTCTGCGTACACTGGATTATATGAACCCTTTGGGTTTAGAGATGGGTCAGGACCAAACCAAACAGCAAATCCAGAAAGGACTACAGCTCTATCAGACTAACCAGACAGAGAAAGCTCTGCAGGTTTGGACTAAAGTATTGGAGAAGACCACTGATGCCGCTGGCCGGTTCAGGGTCTTGGGCTGCCTAATCACAGCCCATTCGGAGATGGGAAGGTATAAGGATATGCTGAAGGTAACTATACTTTTTTCTTACCTGTCATATACACATTTGCTTTCACTAACCATAGTGCAAACACGGGTACAACTTATGTAATGTATCAAATACCTAATCTACATCATATCCCCCCTCACACACACACAAATTCTGAATGGATATTTAGGGTGCAGCATATACTTGTAGTTGAGATCCAGTTTTTAATGGTAACAAACATGCAAGGATTTCAGAATCTCATTTCTTTAGCTTAAAGGGACATTAAATTCATTTTATATAGGCATTATATAGCTTAGCAAAAAAATAGTGACTGATTTAAATGCTTTTAAAACCTTTTGTATACAGATCTTGCAGATTGTGCTAACCAATTGAAAATTCTGGGGAGTTTCTCATCTCATTTAAATTTACAGTAATGTAAAAAAAATAAACATTCATGATTCAGAATGCAGAGTTAAACAATGTTCCAATTTGATGTCTTATGTTTATAAAGCATATCTAGGTAGGCTTAGGATCAGTAATGCACTACCGGGAGCTAGCTGAGCAGCCAATGACAATATTCAAGTGTGTAGCCTCCAATCAGCAGCTAACTCCCAGTAGTGCTTTGCTGCATCTGAGTCTACCTAGGCATGCTTTTCAAGCAAAGGATACCAAGTAAACAAAGCAAGTAATCAAAGAAAATTGAAAATTGTTAAAAAAAAAAAAAAAAAATCACATTTTAATTTTGACTTCACTGTCCCATTTGAGTTAGCTGTGAATGGATTTGTGCCGTGCTCTAAGGAATCGCTGTGCAGTAGGAAGCAAAGCAGCACACTTAGGTTACAGAATTTGTCCCACTCTGCATAGAAATGCTGTATGTTAAGTGCCATTTTCCAGCAAAAGCAAAGTAAGGAATGTGTATTGCAATGTTTCATTAGTGGGGAAATTAACTTTCAATGTAGTTTTGATTAGAGTTTTAAATGTGACTATTCCTCAGCAAATAGTTACTTAAAGGACAGTCTACACCAGAATTTTTATTGTTTTAAAAGATAATCCCTTTTTTTTACCCATTCCCCAGTTTTGCATAACAAACAGTTATATTTATATATTTTTTACCTCTGTGATTATCTTGTATCTAAGCCTCTGCAAACTGCCCCTTTATTTCAGTTCTTTTGACAGACTTGCAGTTTAGCCAATCAGTGATGGCTCCCAGGTAACTTCATGTGCATGAGCACAGTGTTATATATATGAAAAAATGAACTAACACCCTCTAGTGGTGAAAAACCCGTTAAAATGCATTCTTAAGAGGCGGCCTTCAAGGTCTAAAAAATTAGCATATGAACCTCCTAGGTTAAGCTTTCAACTAAGAATACCAAGAGAAAAAAGCAAAATTGGTGATAAAAGTAAATTGGAAAATGGTTTAATATTACATGCCCTATCTGAATCATGAAAGTTTGTTTTGGACTAGACTGTCCCTTTAATGGTGTGGCCCCTGAGGGCCAATGTTGGACATCCAAAATGCCTCCACTAATTTTTTTTTTTGGCTGAAGCTTTCCTATTTTATGCTTACAGGGAGAGTGTAAACCCCCCTCCCTAACTAATTCAGTCCTGTAGAAAATGAATGTATTTCTGCAGCATAATTATATATTCCTTCTAATTCCATTCCCCAGATTCATTTGCAATGTGTATTCCTATGTAAGTCTTTGCAATAAAATATTCAATGATGTAAATGTAGTGAGAAGCAGGTTTGCATATGCACATTTTTGTTGTATACAATATATACTGTGTTCCTTTTTTGTGGCCTTCAACCTGTCTTATATTAAAAGGTGCCTGCTGGATCTAATAATCATTTTATTTAAAGGACCAGTAAAGTTAACATTAAACTTTCAGTTAACTTGTTTAATTTTGTTTATAAAACATAAATAAAATTGTAAAATGTCACTTCTGATTACTAGCTTATTGTTTAGATATCCCTTATCCTGTACTTAGATTATTTGGTTTATTGGCCTTTGTACCATGGTTGATTTCAGCTAACTTTATTTACAATGCATCTTCTCTGCAATGTCCTGACGCAAAGGCAAATATGATTAAAGGGACAGTACAGTGATAATTAAACTTTCATGATTCAGAGCCTGCCATTTAAAACAACTTTCCAATTTACTTCTATCACATTTGCTTTGTTCTTTTTGTATCCTTTGTTGAAGAGTAAAGCCAAGTAAACTGATAGGAGCTCGGTGTGCACGTCTATGGCTGCAGTGTTTGTAACTGTGCATGTGTCTTTAGCCATATGGCAGCAATGTTACACACCTCAGCTCAACTAAAATTACTCTTAAAGGATACGAAAGCAAAATTTGATATTGGAAGTACATTGGGAAGTTGTTAAAAATGTCATACTGTATCCACTCCATTAAAGATAAAGGGACATGAAACCAAAAAAAAAAAAAAAAAATCATGACTCCGATAAAGAATACAATTTTAAACAAAGTTCCAATTTACTCCTATTGCCTAATTTGCTTCATTTTCTTGGTATCCTATGTTTAAGAAGCAGCAATATATTACTTGGAATAGCTGAAAACATTGGTTAAATCAATAACATGAGGTATATATGTTCAACCACCAATAATAACTATCTAGGTATCCTTTTCAACATAGGATACCAAGAGATCTAAAATCAAATGAGCTAATATTAGTAAATTGGAAAATTGTTTAATTACATGCTCTATCCTGAAAGAAAAAAATAATGGGTCTTTTAAATGCACAAAAAAACTGCACTAAAAATGCCTTGATACGATAGAAGGTAGATAATTTTCTGAATGCACTATTGCTTGTGAATACATATATGTTTAAAGGGACACTCAATTCAAAATTCAACTGTCATAATTTAGATAGAGAACACAATTTTAAACAACTTTTTCTTCATAAATGGAAAGAGTCCACAGCTGCATTCATTACTTTTGGGAATTCAGGAGGAGGCAAAGACACCCCAGCCAAAGGCTTAAATGCTCCTCCCACTTCCCTCATCCCCCTGTCATTCTTTGCCGTTCATCCCAGGAGGTTGGCAGAGAAGTGTCAGAAGTTTATGATTGTCTCTTATGGATAGTAGTACTCTTCGGCATGGGACTGGCATTTTTAAGTAGTCCTGTCAGCTTCTCAGTGAGAGCTTGGATGAAAGTTAGAGTCCGGAGATGCAGGGAGAGTCTTTCTGCGAAACCATCCCAACTAATTTTTAACAGCTCCATAAACAATCGACAGTGACGAGTTTTGCTGCCTGCTTTCTTCTCTCAAGTCCATGGCAGAGGCGATGCTACTATCTGTCACACTTGAAGGGCCGTGTTCCTGTTTCACAGCGTAGATTCCGGTAAGACTTTCATTTTACTTTCTTTATGATTGTATTGTTCTAAAAGTGTTTTCCTGAGAGGCTACCACCTTGCGGGACTAACTATAATTAGGGTCTCTCTGAGGCTCCTTTTTGTATCTTGGAATCAAGGGTTAATATCTCCTGAGGGGGGTTCTTGAACAGGGGGGTCTTTAATCATGTTTTTTTATGTGATTTGACTTGCTTGTGTGTAGTGTTACTTTGGCTCATGGCTTGTGGAACATAACGGCCAAGTGACGCAGCCTTTGTGGTTGGGCGCGCCTTTTTTTGGACTGTACGGCTTAACTTGTGACCGGTCGTGGTCACATTTTTGACTCTCCAATTCTGCATTCCTGACTGTGTGGCGACGGAAATATTCTGGTCTGCTGGTGCATAGGTGGTGAGTGCCCCAGCCATTGTGGGTTTAAGGTGCCGTTTTAGTTGGGGGGTTTTTTGTTTGTTTTTTCAAATTTGGTTAAATTTTTTTTGTATTCATATCTATTATGAAGGACTCAGATGTTGAGATTGCAGTAGTCTATGATTCAGATTCTACTTATTGCGAAGAATACGAATCGGCCCAGATGACACATGACAGTCAGTTATGTTACTTAGGCCATTTTAGAGGGCTCGATTCCTTGGTATCGGGGAATTAGGGGGCAGTTGAGCCATCCACCTCTGGGAGTTCTGTCCCTCAAGAGGCAAGTTCCCTACCGCCTACTGTTGCTACATGTGTAAGTGACCCAGATTATGCTTTTCTCTCCCTGGGTAGTGGTTTGTTCCCTCCGGAGATTGAGGCACGTTTCCGTTTGCAAATACTTAGTGTTAGCACATCTGCAGCTTCCAGATATCTGCTTAAGATTGTTTGTGTTCCGTCAACCCGGGTCCCTCAGGCATGGGGTGGCCCGTTCAGCTCTCCGGGGGAGCGACTGGTCCTGAGGTGTGCTGTGCTTTTTCAATATAGACTAGTGCGCCTTCGTGTTCAACTACTACATGTTTTAACATTGTTGGAGGATTCATCCTTAATGGATATAGAAGTTCTCAGTCTTCTACTTCGAATAGCACACAGAATTAAACATAAGGGGATGAAGTAATCTTCTTATAGTCTGATCATTGAGTATCCTTTCCAGTCTGAGCTTGGACGATCAGGGTTCCGTTGGGCTGGTCCGGCGGGTGTGTCTGTTCTCCTTGGTCGAAAACCTACGGGTTGCCTTTTCTTTTATTTAATCCGGTGAAGATGACTGATTTAAAGTGCTCATATTTTGTTTTATATTCCTTCGGGAATTTTCCTTCTGGAATCGATACTCGTGATTTCTTGATCGCACTGGTTACTTCTGCGGAAGTTGTTTTGGGGACGCGTTAAGTCCTATGTTTGTCGTTTATTTCTCCCTCCCTGGGGGTGAATATTACGACCTTGACATTAATGGCTAAGGTTCAGCTCCTTCTGTCTTGAGGCCTTTTTCAAACATATGGCGTCTGTTCTGCCTGGCTGGTCCGGTTTGGGCGTGGTGTGATTGCATTATTTGTGTTTTTCTTATCTTGTTTTTACGAGTGTCAGTTAAGCATTCTGAGGGTCCATAGGGCATGGGGGACTTGCTCAGTCCTCATCAACTTTTCGAGCTGATCGTATGGTACTTGGAGTACAAGTGTGTAACACTCTGTTCAAGGGCAATTGGAAGTTGTTCCTTATTTGGAGTTATAGGCTGTGGTCTCCTTATCCTGGCTCCATCTAGGGGTTGTTTCCGGGGGTTTGGGATACTATGCATTCTTTTTCCTTGGATATAGTCCTCTGTTTCTGTACTCTGAGGAGATTTTGGAGACTAGCCTTTAACTTGCTCTTTGGGTGACTTCGTCCCCGATATTCCCCTTGGTCTGGAAGTTGGGTGTTTGAACGCCTGTTAGGCTTAGAAACTTAGTGGTTCTGCCATGCCCTAGCTCTTTTGGAGTTGGACTTCTTTAAGGGTTGTTTCCTTCGCCTTGGGTTATGAGTGAGTCCTTTTACCCAGAGGATAAGACTAACCTGGTGAATGGGTCGTCTGTTTTATTCAGACGGGGTATGATGTTTCCTGGAGTATTGTTGGTTTAAACAATTCTGGGGCTCGGGCCTTACGTTTGGATCTTTCTGGGCATAAGCCAGCTGGTCAGATTAGGGGTTAGCTCCATGGTTTCACTACCTGGATCCCGCTGTGGGTGCAGGTACTCTTTATTCATGATGTTATCTGGCATTCTTTTTCTGGAATTTTATGAATTAAGAGCTGGTTCAGGAGCTCTAGTTTTCCAGGGAACATAGACTATATCTTATGGTCTCGCTAGTTGAGTTTCTAGCAGCTTGAACAGGAGTTCTGTGTGCTCGGGCTCCTCTGGGCCTGCCCTGTTCTTGAACGATATGTGCTTCCCTCTTGGGAAGTTATCTTTTCATATTCCTCAGTGGCGCCTGGATGTTTTTCATTCGGCTCAGACTATGGCTTTGGCCTTGTGAGCGTGTGCGCTGTTCTTTAACTGTGCCCTTCTCTTGGGGGGGTTTGTTTGCCTTTCTTAAGGAGGTGAGGTTTTCCTCTTTGGATGATGGTTGTCCTGCCCTTTGTGCAAGGGGTTGGAACAGGTGGTTTATCCTGTACAGAGAGTAGTCCACTTTTTGGGATTGTTCTGTTCCGTCTGGAGTTTTGCAGTCTCCAAGTTAGATCTCATTGTTGCACTTGTCTCTATGGGGTTCTCCTTGGGATTACCTGTGGGTGTGCTGTGTGGAGACTGCCATAGTGTGTCAGGCTAGATTTCATAGGGCTTCTGTCTTTTTCTGCCTTTCTCTATGGGGTCCTCATTGGGAGTTACTGTTTGTAGGTGCTTCTGGAAGACTCCCGAGCTCTGTTGGGGTGCCTGAGGCCATCCCATTCTGCCCTTTTATCTGGGGGCTGGTGGTTGGGATCCTTTCTATTCCCCTGTTCCTCAGACCTGTAGGTACTTGGGTCCGGTATTGGAATAGGATCTGTGATATGTTGTCTATCCTCGGATCGTTGCGGTACGGTGAGCCTCTTTGAGGTTCTGGGCTCCTCATTGTTCCAGACACTTGGGTAGGCCTTGCGGCTTTGATTAACCTGCAGTGTACCCGCTAATTAGTGGAAGTTGGCAGTCTGTTGGTTGGTGTTGGTTATCTATCTTCAGATGTTATTTACTTGTTTGCAAGTATTTTATTTTTCGAGTCATCTTGGTATGACTGCAGTGTGTGGTGGTCAGAGGTTGCTTCTCTGGGTTTGAAGCATGTGTTGGTTTGGGAATATTTCAATATTCTGAGTTGCTGGCGACTTGTGACTCCGGTTTCAGTCGGTTTTTTTTGGGGCGGTTGCTCTGTTTTATTCGGAGTTTCTTCTCTGTTCGGATTCCCGGTCTCAACCTTGTGGTTCTGTACAGTTTGGGTCTGGGCGTTGCCTTCCCTTGTTTTAGGAATCCTTAGGGTCCATGTGGGCTTGGCTTGTTTTTTGGGGTTTCCATTTTTATTTGGATCTTATTGCACCCTTCCTGGAATCCTGGTTTGTTCCTCCATGTTCTCTCCCCTTTGGGAGTTTTTGGTGGTTGTTCCCCTTTCTCTGTAAGGGTGTGTGGTTGAGGTCCGACCTTTGGGCGATAGTGTCTCCTGGAGGAGTGTTGGCTCAGTTGAGTCTGTTTCTGCGGTCTCTAGCAAGGCTTGTGGACTCTGCGGGTCAGTGTCCTTGGCCTTTTTTTCCTTTTCATATGTTTTCCTGGCTTCGGACGAAGCTGGGTTGTGGTTTCAGGCCTGGTGCTCTCAGATTGGGCCGCCTTTTATACCCTCCCGTTTTTAGCAGTCAGTGTCCTCTATAGCTTGGGTATTGTTTTCCAAAAAGTAATGAATGCAGCTGTGGACTCTTCATCTATAAAGAAAAACATAAATTATGCTTACGTAATAATAATTTTTTCTTCAGATGGAGAGAGTCCACAGCTCCCCGTCCGTGTTTTTATATTGGGCGACCATAATTTTTGTTCTTCTGGCACCTTTTCACCCTGATATATCTTCTACTGTTCCTTGTTCCTCGGTAGAATGACTGGGAGATGTGGGGAGTGGGAGGAGTATTTAAGCCTTTGGCTGGGGTGTCTTTGCCGCCTCCTGGTGGCCAGGTTCTGAATTCCCAAAAGTAATGAATGCAGCTGTGGTCTCTTTCCATCTGAAGAAAAGAAAATTATCAGGTAAGCATAATTTGTTTTAATTTACAAATGTGCACAGTCTTATTCTATTTACAATCTTTGAGTCACCAGATCCTACTGAGCATGTGCAAGAGCTCACAGAATATACTGTATGTATATGCATTATTGGCTGATGGCTGTCATATATGATACAGGAGTGGAAATAGACCTAACTGAAATCTATCAGAAAAAAACAATCTGCTAATTGGAATTTCAGACTAAGTGCAATTACATTGCCTTTTTATCATGCATTTGTTGTTTATGCAAATCTACTGTATTGACTGGTGTCTTAACCCTCACAAAAGGAGTTACATACAGCAATGCCTCAGAAGTGAATACAGCAGGTGATTGGGTGGCTATGTATATATGCTGCCTCTGATTGACTGAGCAGTTGTGGGGATTAAACACAGGAATAGGCAAGCAGTAGTCCTTTGATGCTTTAGAGCATTTTCTAACTGGCTTTTTCTTAAAGGAGCAGTAAATAAAGTAGATTTGCATAATCAACAAATGCATGATAAAAGGACAATGCAATAGCACTTTGTCTGAACTTCAAATGATTAGATTTTTTTTTTCTGACAAATTTGTCTATTTCCAGCCATTCACAACTGCATATACGAGTTTTCTGTGAAATCTTGCACGTTTACTAGGAGATGGTGACTCAAAAAGGTTAAATATAAAAAGACTGTGCACATTTTGTTAATTGAAGTAAATTGGAAAGTTATTTTAAAATTGCTGCTCTATCTGAATCATAAAAGATTCATTTTGACTTGAGTGTCCCTTTAAATATGAAGCCAGTTTATATGTATTGTTTTCAAATAGCTATGCATCATTTTTAGAGGTTTTTTATTTATTTTCTTTAGCAAAAGATCTTAGAGAATGCTTCAGTACCATTCATAAGCCCACATTCCTTTGATGCATAAAACCCCTTTTAAATGCAGCAGCTTAAATCAGAAGTGTAGATGCCAGAGCAGAGTGGGTGTTATGTAACTTCATAACCTTAGTAATCTGCATACTGTGCTAACAGCGTGTTCAAAACAATATGAAACACACATTATTATTTTTTTCATGATTCAGATAGAACATACAATTTTAAACAACTTTCCAGTTTACTTCTATTATTAAATTTGCTTCATTCTCTTTGTATCCTTTGTTGAAGGAGGAGCAATGCACTACTGGGAGTTAGCTGAACACATCTGATGTGGCAATGACAAGTCATATTTGTGAAGCCACCAATCAGCAGCTAGCTCACATGTTCATTGCTTGTCCTTAAACTATCAAGGTATTCTTTTCAATAAAAGATACCAGAGAACTAAGCAAATTAAATAGAAGTCAATATGAAAGTTGTTAAAAACTGCATGTTCTATCTGAATCAATACAATTACATTTTTACTTTGCTATTCCTTTTAACCCTTGCCAGTTAACAGTTTAAGGAACAGTAAATACAATGCAATAGCACATAGCCTGAACTTCAAATGAGTAGTAAATTTTGTTCTGACAAATATCAGTTCTGTCTATATTTCTTTTAAACAGGAAGAGTCCACAGCTGCATTCATTACTTTTGGGAATTCAGAACCAGGAGGAGGCAAAGACACCCCAGCCAAAGGCTTCAAATACCTCCCCCACTTCCCTCATCCCCCAGTCATTCTTTGCTTTTCATCACAGGAGGTTGGTAGAGAAGTGTCAAAAGTTCGAGAGAGTCTCTTATGGAGGGTAGTACTCTTTGAAATGGGACTGGAGTTTTACGTAATCCTGTAAGCCTCTCGGTGAGAGCATGGATGAAGGTTAGAGTCCGGAGATGCAGGGTGAGTCTTTCTGCGAAGCCATCCTGACTCAGATTAACAGCTCCTTGGCAATCAGTGTTGACGAGTTTCGCTGCCTGCCTTTATTCACTTAAGTCCATGTCAGAAGCAAGGCTACTATCTGTCACACTTGAAGGGCCGTGTTCCTGTTCCATGGCGTCGATTCCGGTAAGATCGTTTAATTTCATTATGTGAATGTGATGTTTGATGTTAACGAAAGAAGGTAGGGTCCCAGTGGGACTCCTTTATCTTAAAATAGGAATCATGGGTTAATATCTCCTGAGGGGGGTTATTGAACAGGGGGGATTTTAATCATGTTTGAGATATGGTTCTTTCTGCTGATGTGTAATAATACTTAGGCTCATGGCTTTTTGAACATAACAGCCTTATCAACTGGAGCAATCTCTTGAGATTGTGCGCCCTTTTCTGACTGGCACGGTGCACCTCGTGACCGGGTGCGGTTACGTTGTTTTCCACTTCCGTATGCTGACTGTGTGGCGACAGAGAGAGTCTGCTCGTGGGTTGTCTGGTTCACAGGAGGTGGTGAGTGCCCCAGCCATTGGGGGTCTAAAAAGGGTGCCAGTTAGTGTTTGTCATTTTTGTAATCCCAAGATTATAGAGGATTCTGATTGCTTTGACATGGATGTCTGATACAGAGAATGCGTCTTGTGATGAATATGAAATGGCCCGGGTTATCCATGCCCATCAGTTATGTTCTGATTGCCGTTCTAGAGTACTCTCTTCTCCCGAATCGGGGACCTTAGAGTGCATTGAGCCATCCACCTCTGAGGATTCCATGTCCCGTGAGGCACGTGCCCCAGAACCGAACCTTCCTTTGCTACGCAAGCAGGTGTCCCTATGGCCTTTACTCCTCCGGAAGGTGGCTTGTTTCCTCCAGAGATTAAGGCACGGCTCCACATGGCCATTCCTATGGCGCTGGCTCATTTATATCTCTCAAGTGAAATATTTTTAAGAAACTGCCCGTGTTTTGTTAACCAGGGAACAGTAGTAATATAGCTGCACCACCAACTGTATTTAAAACATTATTGCTTTATTGTGCCAATTAAAACAGACAACGTTTCGGACCCATGTCCTTATTCATGTCTAACATAAAACATTAAAATCAAACCTTAAATAGGCTGAATAAGGACATGGGTCCGAAACGTTGTCTGTTTTAATTGGCACAATTAAGCAATAATGTTTTAAATACAGTTGGTGGTGCGGCTATATTACTACTTTGAACTGTATATCTTGGACCATGGTGCAGGTCTAATAGCTGGCACACCTGCAAATGATTTGTTGCATACCCACAGGTGGGGATTACCTTGGTGCTTGTGCATTCTTTTGATTCACTGTTAACCAGGGCACGTCAGGCGTGGGATTGCCTAATTCAGTTCGGCCTCCTGGGGAAGCATTGGTCTCTGAGACTTCAGGGGCCCCACCCTTGGGGTCATTGATTGATCCGACGAGGGATGATTTTGCCTTCCGTTATAGGCTGGCACATCTGTGTCCTTTTTAAGGCATGTTTTGGCATTGCTAGAGGATTCCAGTCCTAGTGGGCTGAGGCCTTAGATGCTGGATGGCAAGCTGGTTAGACGTGTGGGGGTGAAGCCAATCTGGACGTCTCCATTTTTCTTTCTTTTCTTTTTGTCGGTTCCAGTTCTGAGCTTGGGTGAATGGGGCCTTTGATCGGCTGGTTCCGTTGGTGTATTCATTCACCTTGGGAGTTCACCCACGGGTGCTGCCTTACTTTTATTTTGATCCGGATGGAGGTTTGATTTGTTTTATTAAGCTCATGTCTGATGTAATTCTGTTTGGGAACTCTCTTTCTCTGGAACCGATACTCTTCCGATTTTGTGGTCGCATTTGCACTTCCTCGGAAGTTGCGTACTTTTCAATAACAAGGTTTTGTTTTTCTAGTTCTTATTATAGAACCTTAGGGTCAATTTTTCTTGGACCTTAGACAGTTCTGGAGTGTCCTTATACCAGACAGGTACTTGTCTGGCGCTTTCTGCTGTTACTTGGGTTCATGTCACCCTCATGGTGCTGATTGAATCATATGGATTCTGAATGTCACTTTGGCCTATGATATGGACTCCAGGCTCGGATCCTACTTCAAAGTTTGGGGCCTAGTGTGTAGCTACAACGCTCCTGGAGAGGGTTGTAGGTTCCGATCTCAGTTGGCCTTTTTCTGGTTATTCGCTTGGGATACGGGTCTGACTTTTTCAGACTTCATCATGGTTTTTATAGGTCCCTGGGGACCCGGAACCATAGTTCCATTTCTTTGGAGTTGGAAGATGGGAATGACCTCCGTGGTTTCAGAGTGTGAACAATTGGCATCCTCACTTGCGGTTCTTCCGGATGTTGACTCCTTGGCCTAAGAGCATTACTTTTGCAGTGGCTGAGTTTTTCTTTCCCGCCTTGGGTTGGGTCATCTGTTTGGAAGTGCGGGCATGTCCTTCCTTTGCTCAGCGTTGTTTGCTCTAGTACACGGAGTACAGGGGTCATCCTACCCTCTGCGAGGAGCTACGATGCTTCCAGCCTTTGTCCTGTTAAGGGTTTTTCGGGAGACCGATCCTTCAAGGATCTCTGCAGACTATTGTCTTTCCCATATAGGATCTACCCTTGATCATACCTTGGTCTTTCTAGGGTGTTGTCTTTCGACCTCATTGCAGATCTAGCCTTCGGGCTTGAGAGTTGAGGTCCGAGGTCGGTTACAGTCTTTCGCCTTTCTGAGGTCAGGAAGATGACCATTTATCCTCACCAGCGTGTGGATCAGGTAGTTCAGCCGTTCCACAAGGGTTCCTTGCGATCCAGGGGTACTGGGCGCCCAATTCTTGAACTGGTCAGGAGTTCTTTCAGACTCTTGGTTTTGAGGCGGTTGCTGGTTCTTTAAGTCCACAGACTTTAGAGGGTGTGTTCCTACTCATAGGAGACAGCTTAGGGTTCCTCAGGAGGTTAGATCTTTCGATAAATTCTGTTTTTTGAGGACTCTGCCTTAGGACCATACTTCTTGCTTGGATTGGGCATGTACAGGTTCTGCATAACCTTGGGGTTCGGATCCCGCGTGTCCCTTTTTGAAGCAGGCGAGTTTTCTGTTCTCTCATGGGAGGTTTGTATCTGCTTGAGGCTTAAGTTTAAGGTCTCTCTTGACGGGTCCCTACTGGTCTTCTAGGGCATCTGATGCTTCCTTGTAGACTCCAGGTGTTTCAACTGGAATGGCGATATTGGCCGAAGTGTCTTGCCTCTATTGGTTGGGTGGTTCTGTTGCTTAGTTCCCTCTTTCTCACCTAGGGTGGGAATGGGTTCTTGTGTGTTCTCCCTGATTGGGAGATACCTCAGTATCTGTGACGACCTGTGGGTCCTTGTTTTTCTTGTCTTGTAGGGGTTTTTTCCCTTGCGTACTCGTGGGTTTGAACCCAGGTAAGGCTCCTGTTATCTGCTGGATTCTGGTATCTGGATACTGGGGGTTTGAGTACTCTCTTCCCTTGGGAAGTGTTCCTTTTTATGGAAGACAGCAGTGTAAGGGTTCTCAGACCCGAGCACCAAGTTCCTGTCCTTAAGGTAGCATGCCGTTTTTAGTAGCGGTCAGAGTTCTACTCGTGGGTTTTGCTTCCTCTTAGATCCATCCTTGTTTCTTCCAGAGGTCTGGGACTCTTGTCCTCTGTCTTTAACTAGCCTTTGGGCTGGGACCATTACCCTGGAGGGTAGGTCGTGGATCGGTTTGCTCTATGCAGTATTTACCATTTTCTTCTTGAGTCTGTCCTCCCCTTCGGTGGAAAGACTTTTGATGTCCATCTCTTTGGTGGCGTCTGCTGCTGGGAGGGGACGCTCTTGGGAGCCCGGTATTTGTCGAGGGGTTTTTTTGGCGTTGCTCAGTGGGTTGAGTCCCACGATGGCTTAGGATCAGCTTGCTGTCTGGAGGCTGGTCATCGCGAGTTTCTGGTGACTTGATGATCTCTTGGAGAGCTCTTTGTTAACTGCTGGGATAGTTATCCTGTCTCTGCTGTCTTTGCTTGTCTAGCCTGTGGGTTTCGACTTGACTGATGCCACATGGAACTTGTGGTTTTCTGGAGCACCTTATGTGGTATGGTCCTGTGTCAGGGATATGAGAGTGGCCCTCGGGTCATCTTAATGATGTTTGATGTTTTTATCCTGAGTATGGACTGCCTTCTGGTCCTTGTGCTTCTAGGGAGTTTGTCTCCCTGGGCGATGGTACTGTGGCAACCTTGGGTTGCGCTAAGTTTGTTTTGAGCCCGTGTTGGGTGGTCCTTTGGATCTCTTACAGTGTTCTCTATTCTCCCTCTCGGGGTAGATGGAGGTTCTTGACCTTTAGGTTGTGGGTACTTTTCGTGGGAGTCGAGAGCTGTTGGGCTGGCTCCTTGGAGGCTTTTGTGCTCAGCAGACTCTGGGTCTGAGTGGTCTCTAGCATGACTTTGCAGGTTATGTAACTGATGCGCAGTTACCTGGGCTTCCGTTTTTTTTTTTTTTTTTTAATCTGTGTTGTTTATAATTTTTTATAGAGTGTCGGGTAATTTCAGACTGTGGTGCCTTTTGAAGGGGCTGCCTTTTTGTACCCGCCCTCTGTTTGCATTCAGTGTCCTCTAACTTGGGTGTTTTTCCAAAAGTAATGAATGCAGCTGTGGACTCTTCCAGTTTAAGAAGAAAAACATAAATTATGCTTACCTGATAATTTTATTTTCTTCTGGCGGGAAGAGTCCACAGCTCCCGCCCGCGTTTTGTATATGAGGCGGCAGTAAATTTTTGTTCTTCTGGCACCTTTTTCACCCTATTTCTCCTACTGTTCCTTGTTCCCTTGGCAGAATGAGGGAAGTATTTGAAGTCTTTACCTTCTCCTGGTGGCCAGGTTCTGAATTCCCAAAAGTAATGAATGCAGCTGTGGACTCTTCCCATAAGAAGAAAAGAAAATTATCAGGTAAGCATAATTTATGTTTTCACTTCCCCTGTATCATGTGACAGTCATCAGCCAATCACAAATGCATATGCGTATATTCTATAAATTCTTGCACATGCTTAGTAGGAGCTTGGGACTCAGTGTAAATATAAAGAGACTGCACATTTTGTTAATGGAATTAACCTCTTAAGGAATTATGACGGATATTTTCCGTCATAAAACCATTAAGCAAACTGAAAGCTGTGTCCTTAAAGGGTTAAATAGGAAAGTTGTTAAAAATTGTCTGCTCTATTTGATCTCTGGGCTGACAATGTTTTGCTGGTTCTGAAAATGCTGTCTGAGCCAACTAGGGGGCAGCATATGTGCGTAAATACTGATCACAGCAGTTTTCAGCTCTGGACCCGTAGTGATTTGCTGAAAAACTCTAAAGAGAACTAGGTGTTTAAATCCCACAGAGGGGTTAAACACAGTTAACTTCAAAGGGACATTCTGGTCAAAATTTAAATGAAAATAGATAAATGACATATTTGAATAGAAATATTTGTAATATACATGTACTGGCAAAAATGCTTTTAGTAAAAGTTATCACTGTTTTATTTTCTCTGCAGCAGCTCAGAGCACCAGTGGGGCTTGTATTATTTCATCAATTAAAATATGGAGTCATTACCAGATAGTACAAGCACCTTAGGATCTCTGAGCAAGAGCTGTTTTTTATAATGCTGGTGCAAGGTGCATACTTAAATACACATTTGAAACAGCTGTAGCTTTTATTAGAAGCATTTTTGCTAATATACTGTATATGTATTTTACAAAAATGCTTCTTCTCAAAACTGAAATGCAACGACGTGGATTCTAATTGTGGTTGGAATGTCCCTTTAATCAAATGAGCATTATTGATCTAGCACATTTAATACAGCACAGTTGCATAATAAAAATATTATACACCAACAGTGAACTTCAAAATAACAAACAAATTTCAGTTACCTTTTTATTTCCCTGTACCCTGTGACACCTGTCAGCCAATTACGGCCTTATACTTATGTAAGCTCTGATCTCTTGCACATGCTCAGTAGAAGCTGGTGCATCAAAGTGTGCACATAAAGACCGTACACTCTTCCAAGGCTTAACAGTTGTCCCTAATACAATGATTTGCAGTAGTTTGTTTACAGACAAAGGCCTCTGACAGACTCCAGCAGCTTCTCCTTAGTCACTAGTGCACGAGGTGTGATTAAAACGTTATACAAACGCTGGTGCCATATAGTGATCAAGTTACAGTATGTGCACACTCCTCAGCATATCTAGTTATGCTTTTCTACACCGTAAATCTTTGTCACTTTTTTTGTTTTTATTAAAAACAACAATACACTTGCTGTAAAAGTGTCAGCTGCTTCTTGCAAACATTAGATGCAACATATGAGTTCTGTTCATCTATTATTTATTTTAAAGTTACCTTTTTAACATGTTTGTCACAACTACATGCATAACCAGTTTTATTTTACTTAGTCTTAATTAAAATATAATAATTAAAAATAATCTTGTACTCCAGATTTTTAATCAAGAAATAAATCATAATTCTGGGTATACACATGGAGCTTGGATGTAAGTATTTTTTAGCAAAATGATATCCATACTAAAGACCGGTTGGTGGAAAATGACACAGGACTAACAATGTTTAAAATGACAAAATTAAGCTTTTCATGATTAAGATAAAGTATGGAATTTTAAACAATTTTCCAATATACTTCTATTATCTAATTTCCTTTTATTTTCTTGGTATCCATTGTTGAAAATCATACCTAGGTAGGCTCAAGAGCAGCAATACACTACTGCAGGCTAGATGTTTAGTGGCTGCTCATATATTCCTGTTGTCATTGGCTCACCTGATGTGTTCAGCTAGCTCCCAGTAGTGCATTGCTGCTCCTTTAACAAAACATCCTAAGAAAATTAAGCAAAGTTGATAATATACGTAAATTAGAACATTATTTAATAATTGTATGCTGTATCTGAATCATAAAAGAAATTAGGGGGTTCATGTCCCTTTAAGTATAATAGCATGGACAATAAACAGTTATTGTACAAATGGGTATACTTCATCTGTATTTCATTTTCTTCATAAATTGAGAGTCCACAGCTGCATTCATTACTTTTGGGAATTCAGAACCTGGCCACCAGGAGGAGGTAAAGATACCCCAGCCAAAGGCTTAAATACTCCTCCCACTTCCCTCATCCCCCAGTCATTCTTTGCCTTTCGTCCCAGGAGGTTGGCAGAGAAGTTTTAGATGACTCTCTTATGGAGGGTAGTACTCTTCGGCATGGGACTAGAGTTTTAAGTAGACCTGTCAGCCTTTCAGTGAAAGCATGGATGAAAGTTAGAGTCCGGAGATGCAGGGAGAGTCTTTCTGCGAAACCATCCTGACTCATATTAACAGCTCCACAAGCAATCGGCATTGACTAATTTCGCTGCCTGCTTTCATCTCTCAAGTCCATGGCAGAAGAGATGCTATCATCTGTCCCACTTGAAGGGCCGTGTTCCTGTTCCACGGCATAAATTCCGGGTAAGGTTGTTTTATTTTACTTTATGAAATGTACTGTATTACAGATGTTTTCCCGAGGGGCTACCACCTCGCAGGGCTAACTTATAACACAGGGTCTTAGTGAGGCTCCTTTTGTATCTTGGAATCAAGGGCAATATCTCCTGAGGGGAATTATTGAACAGGGTTTTTTTAAAATCATGTTTGTTATAGGATTCAACCTGCTTATGTGTAGTGTTATTTCGGCTCATGGCTTGTGGAACATAACGGCCTTAATGTTGGGCGTGCTTTTTGTTGCACTACACGGTTCACCTGGTGACCGGGCGTGGTCACGTTTTTGGGCTCCATTTCCGCATTCCTGACCGTGTGGCGACGGAGAAATTCTGGTCTACTGGTGTCTGGTTCATAGGAGGCGGTAAGTGCCCCAGCCATTGTGGGTGTCATGTGCAGTTTAGATTTTTTAGTCCTCTCCTTTGTATTCAATATCCTACTTATGGAGGAGTCTGATATTGTGGAGACGGACGTCTGTTTCATATTCTAATCCTTGCACAGAATGCGTATTGCCCCAGATGATACACACCTATCAGTTATGTTCTAAATGCCGTATTAGAGTGCTCAATTCCTCGGGATCGGGGAATCAAGGGGCCACTGAGCCATCCGCCTCTGGGGCTTCTGTCCTCCAAGTGACGAGTTCACTTCCACCATCTCTTACTATGCATGCAGATAACCCAGATTTTGCTTATTCTTCTCGGGAAGGTGGCTTGTTCCCACCGGGGGTTTCGGCACAATGTTGCATGTCCATTATTTTGGCACTGGCGAATCTGCAACTTCCAGAAAGTTGCTTCAGTTATTATTCGTGTTCTGTTATCTGGGGCTCCTAAGGCATGGGATGGCCTGTTCAGCTGTCTCGGAACGACTGTCCCTGAGGCTTCAGGGGGTCAACCTTCGGGCCAGAGTCGTCTTTTGCTCCGGCGGGGGTATGATGTGCTTTTCGGTATAGACTGGCACGCCTTTGTGTTCTATTGAGGCATGCTTTGGTCGTCTTTGGAAGATCCCATTTTTAATGGAAATGAGAATTCTCAGTCTTCTTCAAATAGCTTTCAGTATTAGATATAAGGGGATGAAGTATTCCTCTTATAGGCTTATTTGTTGAGTATCTTTTTCCAGTTCTGAGCTTGGAAGAACAGGGTCCCTGTTGGGCTATTCCTGCGGGTGCGTCTGTTCTTATTGGGCGATAACCTACAGGTTGCCTTCTTTATTCACTCCAGTTAGGATGATTGATTGTTGATTCCAGCTCATGTTTGTTTTATTTTTCCTTCGGGAATTTTATTTTCTGGAATAGATACTCGCGACCTTTTGATCGCTCTGTTTACTTCTACAGAAGTTTGTTCTAGAATGTTTATCTGCTATTTATTCTCCCTCTAGGGGTGAATATTTGAGGCCTTGGGCTATTAGTTGCAGGCTAGTCCAGCTTGGGTTCAGATCCTTCTGTCCCTATTTCAGACTTGTGGCGTCTGTTCTGCCTGGCTGATCCGGTTAAGGCGCAGAGTGCTTCACATTATTATTATTATTATTATTATTCTTGTTTTTAATTTACAAGTTATGCTGAGAATTCTGGAAGGAGGACCTAAGGGTTTGTGTGGCGTGGAGGATTGGCTCAGTCCTCATTAGCCTTTTTAGCTGGTCGTCTGGGATTTGGTGGAGTTCCGCTGCGTAAACTCAGTCGTTTTCGATGTCTGTCGGGACTTAGAGTGTTCCTTCCCGTGTGGGTCAACGTTTGGAGGATTTAAGGCCTCCTTGCCGCCGGTTCCTGCTGGTCTTGCCTTTTGGGGGGCTTTTTGGCCGTTATCCTTCGCGGTTTAGCCGCCTTTTGGTAGGGCCTGTGGCCTTTTCCTGTTTTTGGGAGTTATTTTTTTCCCTATCGGGGACGACAGGCTGTGTTGTTTTTCTCCAAGCTTTGCTTAGGGGTTTTTCTACAGGGGTTTGGGATGCTTTGCATTCTTTTTCCTTAGATGGGTTCCTCTGGTTACGTACTCTGAGGTGTTTATGGAGACGTTTAGGGGCATACTGGTGTGGCCTCGTGGTTTGCTCTAGCCTTGTTCTAGTCCCTTTTCGGACGACTTGGTCCTCAATGTTTTCCCTTGGTCTTGGATTTCTTGGTGTTCTGCACACCTTTTGGGTTCTGGAGTCTTGTAGCGACTCTGTTGTGCTCTAGCTCCTTTTGGAGTGCTGGACTCCGGCAAGGGGTATTCTCTTCCTTTGAGTTTGGAGTCCGGTCATTTCCCTGTGAGGTCTGTTTTCAGACGGGTATTTGTGTTCACTGGGGTGTGGTTGGTCCCACACATTTCGGGGCTCGGGCCTATTGTTTTTGTCTTGGATCTTTCCGGATGTCTGGAACCTTATGATTCTATGGCTGGTTCAGTGCGTTCCAGTTTTTCCAGGGAACATTGGCTATGACTTATGATCTAGTTAGTGTTGAGCTGCTTGGTCAGGATCTGTGCATTTTTGGATACGCTCCTTTTGGTCTGTCCTGTACTTTGAATGATGTAGCTCTCCTTCATTGGGAGTTCTTCTGTGTTTCGTGGTGTCTGGATGATTTTCATTCAGCTTTTGTTTTCATCAGGCTACCGCTTCATGTTTGGGGCTTGTGCGCTGCTGTTCTCTCTGCTCTCCCACTTGAGGGGTAGTTTTGTTCTCCTTTAGGAGGTCGAATTTCCTCTCTCGGGAAGTTGCCTGTCCTGTCTTGTGGGCAGGTGATTGGAATGAGTATTTTACCCTATAGTGGGTTGTTCTATCTCTACAGATTGAACGGAAGTCTCCGTGTGCTGGGTCTTACGGCGATCTACTGCATTTCTCCGTTCAACTCTGAGGTTCTCTTGGGAGTTTCTTATTGAGGGACCTATAGGGTTGGCACCCAAGCTCTATTGGGGTGGCTAGGTCCGTCCCATTCTGTCCTTTTTCTGGGCCGGAGATTGGGGTCTTTTTGTTCCCCTACTTGTCAGATGTGCCTGTCGCTGGGCTGGTCTGGTTTTGAGAGCAGAATCTGGGGTTAGTCCTCAGGTCTTGAGGTACGGTGAGCCTCTTTGAGGTTTCTGTGCTTCTCCATGTTTAAGTTACGCAAGTAGCTTTGGTGGCTTGTGGATAGCCTTTGATGTGTCCACTGCTCAGTGGATGTTTCACAGTTTGAAGGTGGGGTTAGTGCTCTAAACTGGTAATGGTTAGAGCAACAGCTTAGGTCTTTTGGCAACTCAGGTTTGATTCCCATTACTGGGAAGTGTATTTTTAACAAATCTACTTCAGCTGCTCTTTACTTGCGCTGCAAGTATTTTTGTTTACAAGTCATCCTGGTATGACTATTGCGTGTGCTTCATGCAGGTGTCTTCTACCTGGGTTGGCGGCACGTATTTTGGCTTGAGGACTTCGTCTTCAGTTGTTATTTAGGGTGCGTTTGCACTGTAATAGAAGTTTTATTCTCTGTTTTCGGATTCTGGTCCTACTCTTGTGGTTTCGGTACTCTTTGGGGTCTGGGCGCTGCCTCCCCCTGTGTCTCAGGACTGGTTTTTGGTCTCTGTGAGCTTGACTTGGTTCTGGAGTTTTTTCCTTATTTTATTTGGAACTACTTGTACCCTTTTTAGAGTCTTCCGGGTATCCTTTTCTGGTTCCTCTGTGTTGTCTTCCTTTTGGGAGTTTACGGTAGTTGATCCCTTTCTCTCGTAAGGGGTGTGTTGTGGGGGGCCGACTGCTGGGCGATGGTGTCACCGGAGGCGTGTTTTCTCAGTCGAGTCTATTTTCTGCGCTCTCTAGCAAGGCTTGTAACCTTCTGTGGGTCAGTGTCCTTTTTCAAAGGTTTCTCTGCTTCGGACAAAGTTTTTTGCTGCGTAGGGGTTTCATGCCTGGTGCCCTCAAAATGGGCCACCTTTTGTACCCTCCCAGTTTAGCATTCAGTGTCCTCTATTGCTTGGGTATTGTTTTCCCAAAAGTAATGAATGCAGCTGTGGACTCTTTCCATTTATGAAGAAAAACATAAATTATGTTTACCTGATAATTTTCTTTTCTTCAGATGGAAAGAATCCACAACTCTCCACCCGTATTTTTTCTGTGGGGCGTCTGTTTTTATTCTTCTGGCACCTTTCAACCTGATATTTCTTCTACTGTTCCTTGTTCCTCGGCAGAATGACTGGGGGGGATGAGGGGAGTGGGAGGAGTATCCTGGTGGCCAGGTTCTTAATTCCCAAAAGTAATGAATACAGCTGTGCACTCTTTCCCTCTAAAGAAAAGAAAATTCAGGTAAGCATAATTTATGTTTTTCTGCCCCCTTAAAGGGATACTTATCCCAATTTTTTTCTTTCATGATTCAGATAGAGCATGTAACTTTCTAATTTACTCATATTGTCAATTTTTCTTCATTCTCTTGCTATCTCTCTTTGTAAAGCTTTGGAGCCGGTCCATTTTAGGTTCAGAACCCGGTATAGTGCTTGCTTATTCGTGGCTACCTTTTATTCACCAATCCGCAAGCGGTACCCAGGTTCTGAACCAAAAATTGCCCAGCTCCTAAGCCTTACATTCCTGCTTTTCAAATAAAGATATCAAGAGAATGAAGAAAAATTAATAGGAGTAAATTAGAAAGTTACTTAAAATGGCATGCTCTATCTGAATCATTAAACAAAAAAAAAGTTTTTTGTGTCCCTTTAACGTTTCAGTAGTGCTGGATCAATAAAGGAACATAAAACCCAACCAAAATCTCTTGATTCAGATAGAGCATAAGATTTTAATCCACTTTCCAATGTACTTCTATTATATTTTTTTCCATTTTCTTGTTACCTTCCTGCTTTTCAACAAAGGAAAGGTTCAGGGGCGTGCACGAGTCTGCAGCACTATATGGAAGCAGTTTTGCTACAATGTTATACATCAGCAAGAGCACTAGATGGCAGCAGTATTACCTGTCGTCATGTAGTGCTCTAGACAATGTGCACGCTACCTATTTAGATATCTACAAAGAATAACGCGAGACTAAAGCAAATCTGATTTTAAAAAAAGTAAGTTGGAAACTTTATAAAATTGAATTTTCTATCTAAATTGCGAAAGAAAAAAACATAATTTATGTAAAAACTTACCTGATAAATTCATTTCTTTCATATTGGCAAGAGTCCATGAGCTAGTGACATATGGGATATACAATCCTACCAGGAGGGGCAAAGTTTCCCAAACCTCAAAATGCCTATAAATACACCCCTCACCACACCCACAATTCAGTTTAACGAATAGCCAAGCAGTGGGGTGATAAAGAAAGGAGTAGAAAGCATCAACAAAGGAAATTTGGAAATAATTGTGCTTTATACAAAAAATCATAACCACCATAAAAAGGGTGGGCCTCATGGACTCTTGCCAATATGAAAGAAATTAATTTGGCAGGTAAGTTCTTACATAAATTATGTTTTCTTTCATGTAATTGGCAAGAGTCCATGAGCTAGTGACATGGGATATGAATACCCAAGATGTGGAGTCTTCCACTCGAGGCACTAGAGAGGGAGGGAATCAAAACAAAAACAGCCATAATCCGCTGAAAATATTAGTCCACAACCCAAAAAAATAAGTTTTTCATATTTGAAAGAAAAAAAACTTAAATCAAAAGCAGAAGAATCAAACTGAAACGGCTGCCTGAAGAACTTTTCTACCAAAACTGCTTCCGAAGAAGCAAATACATCAACATGCTAGAATTTAGTAAATGTATGCAAAGAGGACCAAGTTGCTGCTTTGCAAATCTGATCAACTGAAGCTTCATTCTTAAAAGCCTACAAAGTGGAGACTGATCTAGTAGAATGAGCTGTAATTCTCTGAGGCAGGGTTTGACCCGACTCCAAATAAGCTTGATGAATCAAAAGTTTCAACCAAGAAGCCAAGGAAATAGCAGAAGCTTTCTGACCTTTCCTAGGACCAGAAAATAAAACAAATAGACTAGAAGTCTTTCTGAAATTTTTAGTAGCTTCCACATAATATTTTAAAGCTCTTACCACATCCAAAGAATGTAAGGATCTCTCCAAAGAATTCTTAGGATTAGGACATAAAGAAGGGACAACAATTTCTCTACTAATGTTGTTAGAATTCACAACCTTAGGTAAAAATTGAAAAGAAGTCCGCAAAACTGCCTTATCCTGATGAAAAATCAGAAAAGGAGACTCACAAGAAAGAGCAGATAGCTCAGAAACTCTTCTAGCAGAAGAGATAGCCAAAAGGAACAACACTATCCAGGAAAGTAGTTTAATGTCCAAAGAATGCATAGGCTCAAATGGAGGAGCCTGTAACGCCTTCAGAACCCAATTAAGACTCCAAGGAGGAGAAATTGATTTAATGACAGGCTTAATACGAACTAAAGCCTGTACAAAACAGTGAATATCAGGAAGTATAGCAATCTTTCTGTGAAATAAGACAGAAAGAGCGGAGATTTGTCCTTTCAAGGAACTTGCAGACAAACCCTTATCCAAACCATCCTGAAGGAACTGTAAAATTCTAGGAATTCTAAAAGAATGCCAGGAGAATTTATGAGAAGAACACCATGAAATGTAAGTCTTCCAAACTCTATAATAAATCTTTCTAGAGACAGATTTACGAGCTTGTAACATAGTATTAATCACTGAGTCAGAGAAGCTTCTATGACTTAGAACTAAACGTTCAATTTCCATACCTTCAAATTTAATGATTTGAGATCCTGATGGAAAAACGGACCTTGAGATAGCAGGTCCGGCCGTAACGGAAGTGGCCAAGGCGGGCAACTGGACATTCGCACCAGATCCGCATACCAAAACCTGTGTGGCCATGCTGGAGCCACCAGCAACACAGAAGACTGTTCCATGATGATTTTGGAGATCACTCTTGGAAGGAGAACTAGAGGCGGGAAAATGCAAGCAGATAACACCAAGAAAGTGTCAGTGCATCCACTGCTTCCGCCTGAACATCCCTGGACCTGGACAGGTATCTGGGAAGTTTCCTGTTTAGATGAAAGGCCATGAGATCTATCTCTGGAAGACCCCACATCTGAACAATCTGAGAAAACACATCTGGATGGAGAGACCACTCCCCTGAATGTAAAGTCTGGCGGCTGAGATAATCCGTCTCCCAATTGTCTACAACTGGGATATGCACCACAGAGATTAGACAGGGGCTGGATTCCGCCCAAGCAAGTATCCGAGATACTTCTTTCATAGCTTGGGGACTGTGAGTCCCAACCTGATGATTGACATAAGCCACGGTTGTGATATTGTCTGTCTGAAAACAAATGAACGGTTCTCTCTTTAGCAGAGGCCAAGACTGAAGAGCCCTGAGAATTGCACGGAGTTCTAAAATATTTATTGGTAATCTCGCCTCTTGAGATTTCCAAACCTCTTGTGCTGTCAGAGATCCCCAAACAGCTCCCCAACCTGAAAGACTTGCATCTGTTGAGATCACAGTCCAGGTTGGCCGAACAAAAGAGGCCCCTTGAACCAAACGATGGTGATCTATCCACCATGTCAGAGAGTGTCGTACATTGGGATTCAAGGATATTAATTGTGATATCTTTGTATAATCCCTGCACCATTGATTCAGCATGCAAAGCTGTAGAGGTCTCATGTGAAAATGAGCAAAGGGGATCGCGTCCGATGCTGCAGTCATGAGACCTAAAACTTCCAAGCACATAGCCACTGAAGGGAATGACTGAGACTGAAGGTGCCGGCATGCTGCGACCAATTTCAAACGTCTCTTGTCTGTTAGAGACAGAGTCATGGACACTGAATCTATCTGGAAACCTAAAAAGGTGACCCTTGTCTGAGGAATCAAGAAACTTTTTGGTAAATTGATCCTCCAACCATGATTCCGAAGAAACAACACTAGTTGATTCATGTGAAATTCTGCAGTATGTAAAGACTGAGCTAGTACCAAGATATCGTCCAAATAAGGAAACACCGCAATACCCTATTCTCTGATTACAAATAGTAGGGCACCCAGAACCTTTGAAAAGATTCTTGGAGCTGTTGCTAGGCCAAATGGAAGAGCAACAAATTGGTAATGCTTGTCTAGAAAAGAGAATCTCAGAAACTGATAGTGTTCTGGATGAATCGGAATATGAAGGTATGTATCCTGCAAGTCTATTGTGGACATATAATGTCCTTGCTGAACAAAAGGCAGAATAGTCCTTATGTAAGAGTACCAACTTTCAAGATGGTGACTATAACGATTCAAAATTTTCATATCCAGAACTGGTCTGAAAAAAATTTCTTTCTTTGGTACAATGAATAGGTTTGAATAAAACCCCAAACCTTGCTCCTGAAGAGGAACTGGCATTATTACCCCTGAAGACTCCAGGTCTGAAACATACTTCAGAAAAGCCTGAGCTTTTACTGGATTTACAGGGATGTGTGAGAGAAAAAATGTAGGTCTTACTTTGAATCCTATTCGATACCCTTGAGAGACAATGCTCTAAATCCAATGATTTTGGACTGATTTTATCCAAAAATCCTTGAAAAACCTTAATCTGCCCCCTACCAGCTGAGCTGGAATGAGGGCCGCACCTTCATGCAGACTTAGGGGCAGACTTTGGTTTCCTAAATGGCTTGGATTTATTCCAGTTTGAGGAAGGCTTCCAACTGGAAGCAGATTCCTTGGGAGGAGGATTGAGTTTTTGTTCCTTATTCTGAGGAAAGGAACGAAAACGGTTAGAAGCCTTAGATTTACCCTTAGGTTTTTTTATCCTGAGGCAAAAAAAACTCCTTTTCTTCCAGTGATAGTTGAAATAATAGAATCCAACTGAGAGCTAAATAAATTATTACCTTGGAAAGAAAGAGATAGTAATCTAGATTTAGATGTCATATCAGCATTCCAAGATTTAAGCCACAAAGCTCTTCTAGCTAATACAGCTAAAGACATGGATCCAACATCAATTTTGATAATATCAAAAATGGCATCACAAATAAAATGATTAGCATGTTGCAGTAAGTGAACAATGCTAGATATGTCAAAATCCAATTCATGTTGCGCTAAATTTTCCAACCAGAAAGTTGATGCAGCCGCAATATCACCCAAAGAAATAGCAGGTCTGAGAAGATGACCTGAATATAAATAGTCCTTCCTTAGATAAGATTCAAGCTTCCTATCTAAAGGAAGTGCTATCTTCCATAGGAATAGTGGTACGTTTAGCAAGAGTAGAAATAGCCCCCTCAACTTTGGGGATCTTTTCCCAAAACTCTATAGATTTTGCTGGTAAAGGATACAATCTCTTAAACCTTGAAGAAGGAATAAAGGAAGTACTTGGCTTATTCTATTCCCTAGAAATCATATCAGAAATAGCCTCAGGAATGGGAAAAACATCTGAGGAAACCACAGGAGGTTTAAAAACAGCATTTAAACGTTTATTAGACTGACCGTCAATAGGACTGGTTACCTCAATAGCCAAAGTAATTAACACTTCTTTTAATAAAGAACGCATATACTCTATTTTAAATAAATAAGTAGATTTGTCAGTGTCAATATCTGAGGAAGGATCTTCTATTTCAAATAGATCCTCATCAGAAGAGGATAAATTATTATGTTGTTGGTCATTTGAAATTTCATCAGCTAAATGAGAAGTTTTAAAAGACCTTTTACGTTTATTAGAAGGTGGAAATGCAGACAAAGCCTTCATAATAGAATCAGAAACAAATTCTTTAAAATTTACAGGTATATCATGCACATTAGAAGTTGAAGGAACTGCAACTGGCAATGTACTATTACTGATGGAAACACTATCTGCATGTAAAAGTTTATCATGACAACTATTACAAATGACATTCGGTGGAATAATTTCTACAATTTTACAACAAATGCACTTAGCTTTGGTAGAGCCGATGTCAGGCAGCAATGTTCCAGTAGAAACTTCAGAGACAGGATCAGATTGGGACATTTTGCTCAATGCAAGAGAAAAAACAACATATAAAGCAAAATTATCTATTTCCTTAAATGACAGTTTCAGGAATGGGAAAAAATGCAAAAGCATAGGCCTCTTGATAGAGAAGAAAGCAGGAGGCAAACATCAATGGGGTATTAAAATAATGAAAAAAATTTGGCGCCAAGTATGACGCACAACGTAACGTAAACTTTTTTGGCACCGGAAATGACACACTTGCGTCACTAATGACACCGCCGTGTGAAAGGTCTCAGCGTCACGTATGACGCCGGAAATGACAAAGTTGCGTCATAAACGTATCTTTTTGCGCCAAAAAAAGTTTGCGTCTAAAATGACGCAATAAAGTCTAGCATTTGACGCACCCGCGGGCCTAACACCCGCAATTGCAAAAAGTAGTCAAATTGAAAAAAAGACTAAACCCCAGGTAAGAAATAAAATTCTAAAAGTGTTTACATTCCCAAATATGAAACTGACAGTCTGCAGAAGGAAATACATGAACCCAGTGGCGTAGCGTGGGTTGTCAGTGCCCAGGGCAAGGCAAGTATTGCGCCCCCCCAACCCTATTTTAGATATGCTGCTTCTTCTTACATTTGGGACAAACCAAGCAAAAACCCAAGCCTGGTAGATCACATAAAGCAAGGGACACTGTCTCCTCTCCCACAAAATGCTCCCTTAACCATCTTTACTGGATAACTAACAGTTTTTGCCGATGATACCCATATCCCCAAAATATGTCCCTTGTCATAAGCAGCTGCTAATCAGTAGCGCCTTACAAACAAAGCCATGAAAATAATATATTGGCAATACAAGAGGCAGTGGGTGAAGCCTGCAAGCATTATGTGCTATCCCCCTGTGATCAAACCCTGTCTGCAGCTCTCTAGAGCTGGGCAAATATATACAATATTAAATTTTAAGATTTATTCTCATTTTACACATGGGTGGAAAGCCCCCCTTAACCCCCATCTGGTGGTGACGTCCTGATCTGTAAAACTTCATGGTACAAATACTGCAGACCACAGGGTGCACCCACCCCCACATTGCAGCAACCCATATTGTATATGTGGTGCAATAGGTTTTTGTTAAGTCGTTAAAAAGAGGAAAAGGGGTCACACAGGTTGGCAGCTGTTACATAAGGTTGTCCCTGTTGGGCAGACTGTCTTTTGGGTGCCAATGACATATAAAAGTGGGGTATATATTCTACCTTAATAAATATAACAATTGTAAGTAATCAATATAAAAGGGGCATGGGACAGACAACCCAGCATAACATACATATATGGGGGGAGGGTGTATGGTATTTAGGGGGGTGCTGTTAAATTTATTTACTAACACAAATTATAGTTATTTTTTTTACTTTAAATGCAGTAAGGGTGGGTTTAATGTAAATAAAAAAGGCAATGAGCACACAAACCCTAAAAATCGGTAAAAGTCCACACCTCAGGAGTCAAGCAAGAAATAGATTCAAGATGGTGAATTCATAGGACTTCTTTGATAGGAGACAAACACAGTGAAATGCCTGGTGAGCAGCACAATCATGGTGCCAGACAGCACACAAATCCCTAAATCTACTTCTGCCCTAGGAAGATCATGGAGGGGAAAAATCAAATACAGGAAACAAGGCCTCATTTTTGTCAACTGTCACAAATATACTTTTTTTTGTGCAAGGACGAGATTGCGTAAGTTGTAATCAGAATCCAGTCAAACATGAAAGTATGGTCTCTGATCACCCCACCATCCCACAAACTAGGTAACTGGGGTTAACAGAAAGGCAGAGCCCAGCCATGCTGCCACCAGTGCCACGGGTTTGAAAGAGATTTATTGCACTTTTTAAGGATTCCTCCCCCCCCCCACCTCTGCTTAGAGATCCTTAAAAAGTGTCCCAGGCAATGCGTGGCATTCTGGCTCTGGGTCCTTTGTTGGAAGGGAACTTAATTGTTGGGTAATAATAGAACCGTAATTAAGCTGCATTTTGCATGTTGCTAGTATCAGGCAAAAACAGGGCTATAAGTAAGTCTGGTCCTGACACCTTACCTTAGTCGCGGCATCACCACATTCCAGACGGGTCGCAGAACCGAGCTGGGGGCCTGTCAGAATTTTTAGCCTCCCTTCTTCCCTTTGCTAAGTTGAGGCTGGAAGCGCCCCTCAGAATTATGCGCCCGGGGCAACCGCCCCTGTTGCCCCCCCCCACGCTACGCCACTGCATGAACCTGACTCATGGCAAATATAAGTACAATACATATATTTAGAACTTTATATAATTGCATAAAGTGCCAAACCATAGCTGAGAGTGTCGCGTAATAAAAACATACTAACCAAAAGACACCCATTCACATATAGCAGATAGCCAAACCAGTACTAAAACAGTTTTTTAGTAGAGGTAATGGTAAATTGAGAGTATATCATCGATCTGAAAAGGGAGGTAGGAGATGAATCTCTACGACCGATAACAGAGAACCCATGAAATAGACCCCCATTAGGGAAATTATCGTATTCAAATAAGTGATACTCCCTTCACGTCCCTCTGACATTCGCTGTACTCTGAGAGGAATCGGGCTTCAACAATGCTGAGAAGCGCATATCAACGTAGAAATCTTAGCACAAACTTACTTCACCACCTCCATAGGAGGCAAAGTTTGTAAAACTGAATTGTGGGTGTGGTGAGGGGTGTATTTATAGGCATTTTGAGGTTTGGGAAACTTTGCCCCTCCTGGTAGGATTGTATATCCCATATGTCACTAGCTCATGGACTCTTGCCAATTACATGAAAGAAATGTCGGTTTCATGTCCCCTTAAATGAACATAAAAGTCAAACATAAACTTTCATGATTCAGAACAGATAGGGATCACAATTTTTAAACAATTTTCCAATTCACTCACATTTTCAAAGTGTGCACAATCTTTTTCTATGCTTATTATCTGAGGCACCAGCTCCTACTGAGCATGTGCAAGAGTTCAGTGTATATAGATTTTGCATTTTGTGATTGGCTGTTGGTTGTCACATGATGCAGATGGGAAGGAAAATAGAACTTTGGCATTTGTCAGAAAAAATACTGTATTTAGTGATTCTTTGAGGACAGTGAAGTCAAAATTAAACTTTCATGAATCAGAGCATGCAATTTTAAACACCTTTGCAGTTTACTTCTGTTCTAAAATTTGCTTTGTTCTTTTGGTATCTTTTATTGGAGAGTTAAAGGGACATTATACACTAGATTTTTCTTAGCATAAATGTTTTGTAGATGATCCAATTATATAGCCTATGTAGTTTTTTTTTTTAAATGTATAGTTTTGATTATTTTTTTATAGATAATTTTTATTAATTTTCCAACCATAGGTAGACAAATACAAGAGATACATTTCAAAGTTGTAACATAATACAATGAGTACATTTGAGTGACATTTGTTGTTTCTTTGGGAGCAGACCCTCCCTTGCTAGTTCTGTAATAGTGTCTATGTTCCAAAAAAGTTCTAAAGGCTAGTTGCCTTATTAAGAAGTCCATCTGATGTCCATCTCTTGTGAGGTACTAGAAGCTCTTATGGGTTGAAAGCATTAGGTTAAGTATCATATTCATATCTGTATTGAATCATCTAACAATCTTAATAAATTTAATAACAACCACTGGAGTTACATGTATAATAACGTGATAAATTCAAACTTAAATTCTATTTCCATTTACTTTATTGGCGGAGTCAGGTTTGTCCTGCTGGTACTAGGTATATGGCATAATCTAAAGTAAGGCCCTATCTTCCACTAGGCGACAATGTCTTTTTTTTTTCTTCTTTTCTTTCAAATCTCAGGGCAGGCGTTCTAGTGTGTTTAAAAAGGTCTCCCAATAAAATTTGACATCTAAAAATACAGTTTTGCTTATTTTTAAACAACATTGCTCTGATTTTCAGACTCCTAACCAAACCCCACTTTTATATGCAAAGGAGGGGGGAGGGGTGAGTGTCTGCTATTTCCCACTTGCAGTGGGTGTTCCAGCTACCTTTTTTTTTACAGAGCTAAGCTGGGAGCTTCTAAGTAAGTTTTTAAACGGTTTTATACTGGATTTTTATATCCGTATCTGTGCATATTATCCTTTATAGTAGTGTCTATTACATGCAGTTATATGAAAATTGGTGTACCTTTAAACTAGGTACGCTGTTGAGAGCTCAAGAATGGGCTCAAGTCTTTAGTACTCTATGACAGTAGTGTTTTGCAACATTGTATAACTAACAAAGCTACAAAAAATGTTGCAAAACATTTCTGCCATAGCGTACAAAAGACGTGCACACTCCTGAGCCCTAGTTTTTCTCTTCAATAAAGGATACCAAGAGAATGAAGCAAATTTGAAAATAGAAGAAAATTGGAAAGTTGATTAAAATTGCATGCTCTGAGTCATGAAAGTTAAATTTTGACTTTACTGTCCCTTTAAAACCCCTATCATTTGATTTCTCTTATGTGAACAGTAATGAAAATATGAGAAAAATGTTAAGATTTAGATGAGGAATAGGAGGTATTTTATTTTTTATTAGTCCATTTTTTTAGGGAGAGCGTACTGTAAGATGTTCCCAAATCCATTTTACTTGCTGGAATGTATTAGATTGTTTACAAAGAGCTCCTTTACCTTTATTTTGTTATGTGAAATTGCGGCCTTTGCTGCCACATATACTGAAAATATTAAGGCTGCTGTATTCTTTGGAGAAAGGCAATGTAAACAGGAGACAGCAGAAGAGAGAGATATTTTTGTATCTATAGTAGCTGGTTTTACTCAATGAACCTTGGCCATAAATAGCATTTCAATACCTATCAGGCTTTGTCGATATAGTGAGAGATAAATATCTATAAAGATAAAAACACAGCGCAAACTCCGACTCACGTTTATTTATTAAAACAAGGAGTAAGCACACAATACTCAATGCACTTACAAGATAAAAAGAGGATGATTGTCAGTATCGTTTATAAGTGTGTTTTTATATCCATAGGTACTACGTATGGCTTACATTGAGTATTCAGGCACACAGGTAACGGGCTAGAGTCTCTTCTATAGTAATCAATGCACAATGAGCAAATACATAGGGTGAAGACCGTCTTCTTTAAAGATACAACAATAAACACAATAAATATAGAGTATGCAAAATGTAAGAGATAACATGAGCAATTTTGGTCTTTCTGCAGACAGATTTACATAGGTATATCCTTGAGTACAAAAGGGTGATGGATTTATTGAGCAAAAACAGCTAATTTCAATAAAAATTAAATACGAAGGAATCTATTTCTATACATTTAATAGTCAGCAACAGGTGTAACAAGTAATTTTGAAAATATTAAAAGGCAACAAACCGTACATTGTCCATTTATTTATACAAATCCTTCACAAGCGATGTTTTTATAAAAAAAAACAAAAACAAAAAAAACACAGCACTTTCAAGTGAACCTACACTGTGCCCTGTAAGAATAAATGCCTAATACAACTGACAAAAAAAGGAACATGTACCTTATCAATGAAGTGTGCAGCTCTTGAAGGATCCTGAGATTATGCAGGAAAGGGAGAATATGTAGGAAAGGGCGAGCAGGTAACTGCGGTCTCCAATATGTCAGCAAAACACAGTAGAATAGCAATCAGCAAATGCATAAATAAAAAGACGACGCAAAGCACTTAAAGAACACTAAACCCAATTTCTTTCTTTCATAATTCAGACAGAGCATGCAATTGTAAATAACTATCCAATGTCTTTCTATTTTCTATTTTGTTTTGTTATTTTTGTATCCTTCGTTGAAAAGTATACCTAGGTAGGCTCAGAAGCTGCTAATTGGTGGCTGCACAGAAATGCCTCTTGTTGGTTTTCAGCTAACTCCTTGTAGTGCATTGTTGATCTTTCAGCAAAGGATACCAAGAGAATGAAGCAAATTTGATAACAGAAATACATTTAAAAGTTGCTTAAAATAGTATGTTCTATCTGAGTCATGGAAGAAAATAAAATAGGTTTAATGTCTCTTTAGTTAGAATTTGAATGGAGTATTAGATTTATTTTTTTCGGACAAATGTTTGTTAGTTAACTTTTTCTTCCTGCTGCATCATGTGACAGCCATCAGCCAATCCTAAAATGCATATACGTATATCCTGTGAGCTCTTGCACATGCTCAGTAAGAGCTGGTGCCTCAAAAAGTGTGCAAATAAGTTTGTGAATTGGAAAGTTGTTTAAAATTGTGTGTTCCATCTGAATCATAAAAGTTTTAATTTTGACTTTAGTGTTTCCTTAAAAATCCACCACTGCTGAAGCTTCCACTTCAAGGGAGTCGTAAAAAAGAGACACAAGTGAAGCAAAGTAAAAAGGATTGCAGTTTATATAGTAGAATGCGCTACTGTTGTATAATATCACTTTTTTCAGGCATAACTATTTTCAGTGAGCATGTAATTGCAATGTGCATGTACGTATGCCATGTTTTCACACAGATGTCTGTGCTACAAGTTTGCAGTTATCCAAATTGACACAGCCCGAGAACTGGAGGACCCTGACTATCTTACAGAGAGCTACCTTAACCTGGCCCGAAGCAATGAGAAACTGTGTGAGTTCCAGAAGACCATTTCATACTGCAAAACCTGCCTGAACATGCAAGGAACATCTGTCAGCCTGCAGCTGAATGGTCAGGTCTGCCTCAGCCTTGGCAATGCTTATCTCGGCCTAAGTGTCTTCCAGAAGGCACTAGAGTGCTTTGAAAAGGCTCTGAGATATGCTCACAACAATGATGACAAGATGCTGGAGTGCAGGGTCTGCTGCAGCCTGGGAGGTCTCTACACGCAGCTGAAGGTTAGAGAACGGATTGCAACTGTACTGCTTTACAGTAGCTGATATTCTTAGATCTTCCACTTAAAGGGACATTAAATACTTTGAGATTGTAATATAAAATAATAAATTGTATTTGTATTAAAAAGTCTGGAATATACTGTACTTATTTTAATCCCTTTTCCTGTAATTTCACTCTGAAATTGTGAGCTTTTCAGTTCCTGTTAGAAATGGAAGTGCAGAACACTGTTATATTCCCCACAACCATTGGCTGCACACTCTAGTGACCTATTTATAACTGCCCCTAATTGGCCACAGCAGAGAATGTAACCTAAGTTACAACAAGGCAGCTCCCATTGTTTTATAGACACTAAAACTTTATACTTATTTTGTCAATATTTAAACAACTAATGAAACTTTAAAAAAATACATCTACATGTTATTCTCAGACTAATCTTTTCTTTGAATGCTTCATTCTATCTAGCATTTGTTTAGTGTTTAATGTCCCTTTAATGTGTACAATTGTAGGATAGAGAGACATTCTAACACAAAATGGCTTGTAAGCTAGGATCAGTAATGCAACAATTTTGTGTTTAACCCCCCTGCAAAAGGTTAAAAAAAAGTGAAAACAAAAAAACATCTGGTCATCCAATCAGGAGTAGCTATTGCATAACCAGCCAAACACAAACTGCGTTCTGCTCTGGAGCTGTAAAGCTTTCACCTCCTAAACGTTCTACATATAATTTAGTTAAGATCTGTTTTGTAAAAATGACATTCTCTATCAGATTAGAGCAGGTGGTTGTTGTGTTACTAATCTTAGCTACCTGTGTTTAACCCCCACAAAGGGCTTTAAAAGATATTAAATGTCTCTTAGTTTGTTTAAAACCTGTGCTTTATTTTCTGTTCCCTAGAGAGGCCAAAATGCGTAACTGCAAAAATGTCAAGTCAAATAGCTGGTATAGGCAATTTGCAGATTTTTGAAAAACTAGGTCAGTGATGCTGAACTGTGGCACTCAGATGTTTTAGAGCTACATTTCCTATGATGCTCGACTGGACTTTTAGAGTGTTTAAGCATCATGGGAAATGTAGTTCTAAAACGTCTGGAGTGCCGAGGTTCGCCATTACTGACCTAGGTTATTTGCTTTTTGGCCTCTCTAGGGAGCATGGGATAAAGCACAAGTTTGGCACAAAATCAAGAGGTAATTCATTTCCTGTTAAACACTTAAAGGGATAGAAAGGTCAAAAATTAAATGTGCATAGGTGCATTTCAATTTGAAATATAAGCATTTTTTAAATATACTTTCATTAGCAAAAATGTGTCTAGTAAAAATTATAACTTTTCCCACGGCATATGCACATATGCTATGAGGACCTATGCATCAGTCTTCAAACACCATGCTCAGAGGTGGCAGTGGTGCGTATTGCTTCTGAAGTCGAAATTTGTGTCATACAGACTACTGCTGACCCTATGAGAAGGTGTGGTGTTTGAATACTGGTGCACGGGCCCTCACAGGATATGTGCGTATGCTGCAGGAAAACAGTAATAACTTTTACTAGAGGCATTTTTTGCTAATGGAAGTTGTTAGCTGCTATTTTCAGGGGGGGGGGGGGGGGAGTGTGTCAGTCAGCACTTGGCCTGGATCATACACTGTCACCTGGAAATGAATGGGTTACTTGATGGGATATCCCAGAGAACAGGAATCAGACCACACAGCAATCAGTCTAACATCTGTTCTGTTTATTAGAAGATGAACAATACATTTTATAGGCAGTGATTACAGTATATAGGGTTAACACAGTGACATGTTCATAACTACATCATCTTACATAGTATTTCTGCAAGAACAAAGAAGCTCATTATAAATATAATTGGTAGAAAAGGAGTGTTAGGGAGTCATTTCTGCAGAAATACCTAACTTCAGATAACAGTAAATCTGAGCCTCATAGCCCAGCACAAATCAAGGCCGTGTAAGCATCTTATAGAGATAACGGGCTTCCAGGCGCATCGCCAGGAACATTCACAAGACCATTCTAGCTATACAAAGATTCATAACATCTACATCGTTCTCACTACATAATAAGCGGTTATAATAAACCTTTCTTAGACAAGATGGATGTCTAAGACAAAATGGCAACGAAAACAAGATGGCGTCGGTAATGCTAACATACCACCCTTTTATTCTAACAGCATAACATAAAATAGAGAAACATAGAAAATTAGTAAATCCTTAAACAACAATATAAGCCTAATACTTTGGTATAACACGGATCTATGTTAGAATACTGTAGAGAAATGTATTCACATTTACTGCTATAATTTCATAGGCCAATAGGGCACAATTTGTCACTGCACATAGGTATGGCCCTTCCAATACTCTCCGTCTACCTCCCAGCATCCTCAAACTACTGGTCTATCTGCACAAAGACCCAACCAGCCCCCTATCTACCCCCAAACAATGCTGCATCTTTATTTCTCAACCTGCATAGCTAGCACCCCCCAATATTTCCGACAGTTTCCTGCTCTGTACACTCTCCACAGTGAAGCATGACATGGGAACAGCACAAGTGTCTCTGGGTGGCCTCTGATCAATTTAAGAACAGTCTTTGTCCTCTTAGAGCTCCACCTTCCTCAGACACTCTGCTTCAATACCATAGTCCATTTGCAGTAGAGGTGCTTATCCAGTGTTCTTCTGCAGGTAGATGCTGGAAGTCCGATGGTTTGTTCATGGGGTAGACAAGGAAAGCCATTGCAAGCAGACACTCGAGTCAGAAGGAGTCTAAGAAGGAAACAAAACAGCACAAGATGAGCACACCCCCAATACAATCACAATTATGTCCAAATAAAACTTATTTCACCTTTTTTGCAAGCATCACCATAACTTTAATAGCTTAACTTGCCCTGTGTCATTTAAAACCAGGAAAACATTGTGGATATATAGTACAAACTAAATACATTGAAACTTTTACAAAGAATAACTTGCAGCTTCTCTATACAATTTAAATGATACTTCATGAATACTAAGCAAGTAAAAACTGCTAGACTTCATCAAGAGGCTGAATGGCTATGCTAAGTAACTTGTGCTAAGGCCGGCTGCCAAAATGAAAAGTAAAACGGTCAATAAAAATATTTTCTTTAAAATGAATTTCTTCACACTTTCTCTTTGAACAATTAAAAATAACCTAGTGTTCCTTCATTCTGCAAAGCTACTATATGTAATGTTTATAATTCTCCAACTATGATCTTAATAGTCAGCAGTCTCATCTGATATAAACACTACTAGTTTACCAATTATTTTATGCAACCTACATTCTCTCACACTCCTGTATGAGGAAAGAATACAATCATAACAATATTAAAACTACAAAATATTTTAAAGGTAAACACATCCTTATGGTAAGATAATTCCTTTCATTGACAAACATCTGGAATTACAAAATTCAAATTGCAGATACCATACCAATTAATAAAAGGAAAAAAATACATTTGCTTTCATAACACAGATCCAATAAGAGCCATTGTAGGTAGAAAATATACCATCAATATAACTATAATTATACTACTCCCTAAACAAATATTTATCTGTATAATTAATATAAATTTCTAGCTGAGACGTGTCCTCACTGTGTTTCACAAGCGTGAAGGCAGGGTCTAAAATATTAGATATTGCAGCATTTTCTTTAAACTATACAGGTGCAAACATATTCTCTATACTCAGTGGGCCATTCAATAGGTTACACTTATCTAGAGGATTACTTTGTTTAAGTACATAAACTACAATGTGCACTAATACAAATAAGGCATACTTTTCTGTAGACAAAGCTATATGACTTCTTATAACTAATATGATCAACAAAAATAACACAAGAGAATACAAAACAAGCAATATAATAATATTATATATATATATATATATAAAATATATACAGTATATAAGTTAAAACAATGTTCCCCTAATTTAACTGTGGATGACTGTAACAGGTCCTCAATTCCATCAGGCAGGGCACAGTCCAGAGAAGGATAGTCTTTATGTTCTGAAGATACACATCATAGGAAACAGTCATAGATTACCCAGAGTCCAGTTCTGGGGCTGGTACCAGCATGCAAAGCAAATAATGGATCCAAAGATAGTTCAGCAACTTTTACCACAGTATGGTGGTTAAAACAAACGACAAAAGGTCTTTTATTTTCTTTTTTCTTTTCTTCACCTAGGCACCAGGCATTTCTTTATTTAAAAGGTTTACTTGCATTCAATCTTTTGGAGGGTGCACTATGGAATTTTATCTGTACAGATTTTACCTAAATATGAAAAACTCAAAAATAATTTAGTTAGTGTTTTTACTCTCTGGATACAGCTTCATGATCTCATCCTGCAAATACAAATATTGTGTTAAGAACAAAATAGAAAAATAAAATCACTTTAGGTTCATTTTCTTACTTAAAATAAGCACCCAAATCACATAAAGATACTCATCAATACTTCCCCCTTTGTTTGCGTGAAACACCCTATGTGTCACGCAAACACAAAATAACAGCAAACTAAAAGACAATTCATGCACTCTGTAGTATACTATTCTTAACATCAGGCAAAATCAAATACACCTCAATATTCAATGTTACATTCATACAGCACCCTTCCAAACATTCACTAAAAATAAAAACATAAACTTTCTCTGAGAAAACACTTAAAACCAAGGGCGCAATCCGATATACGGTGCAGGTTTCGGTGCAAGCGTGGAAACCTGCACCGCCCGTAGTTTCCCCTCGCACATCGAGCTATCACATATACGGCGCCGGCAGTTGCTAAAGTGCTGTAAGTCGGACAAACTAGCGATGTCCAGAAATAAGCGTAAGTACACATTTCTGGAGTCGCCAGTGACTTACGACACTTTAGAAACTGCCACTGCATAAAAAAAACTAACTAAAGTATAAAATCTCCCGTTACTGTCTAACACGCCTCCCAAACATCATCCCGACACGTATACCCCTCTATCCGCAATCCGCCCTCTCACTCCTAATAATAAATATATTAACCCCTAAACCGCCTCTCCCGGACCCCGCCGCCAGCTACATTAAATGTATTACCCCCTAATCTGACCCCCCTACACCGCCGCCACCACCTATATTACATATATTAACCCCTAATCTAATCCCCCTACACCGCCGCCACCTATTTTAAAAATATTAACCCCTAATCTAATCCCCCTACACCGCCGCCACCTATTTTAAATATATTAACCCCTAATCTAATCCCCCTACACCGCCGCCACCTATTTTAAATATATTAACCCCTAATCTAATCCCCCTACACCGCCGCCACCTATTTTAAATATATTAACCCCTAATCTAATCCCCCTACACCGCCGCCACCTATTTTAAATATATTAACCCCTAATCTAATCCCCCTACACCGCCGCCACCTATTTTACATATATTAACCCCTAATCTAATCCCCCTACACCGCCGCCACCTATATTAAATATATTAACCCCTAAACCTAAGTCTAACCCTAACACCTCTAACTTAATTATTTTTGAAATAAATCTAAATAATATTATTAACTAAATTATTCCTATTTAAAACTAAATACTTAGCTATAAAATAAACCCTTACGGCTAGATTTAGAGTTTTGTCGGTAACGACCCGCGTATCTAACGCTGGCTTTTTCTGGCCGCACCTTTAAAATAACTCTGGTATTGAGAGTCCACAGAATGGCTGCGTTAGGCTCCAAAAAAGGAGCGTATAGTATATTTAACGCAACTGCAACTCTCGATACCAGAGTTGCTTACGGACGCGGCCAGCCTCAAAAACGTGCTTGTGCACGATTCCCCCATAGGAAACAATGGGGCTGTTTGAGCTGAAAAAAAAACTAACGCCTGCAAAAAAGCCCCGTTCAGCTCCTAACGCAGCCCCATTGTTTGCTATGGGGAAACACTTCCTACGTCTGCACCTAACACTCTAACATGTACCCCGAGTCTAAACACCCCTAACCTTACACTTATTAACCCCTATTCTGCCGCCTCCGCTATCGCTGACCCCTGCATATTATTATTAACCCCTAATCTGCCGCTCCGTAAACCGTCGCTACTTACATTATCCCTATGTACCCCTAATCTGCTGCCCTAACATCGCCGACCCCTATATTATATTTATTAACCCCTAATCTGCCCCCCACAACGTCGCCTCCACCTGCCTACACTTATTAACCCCTAATCTGCCGAGTGGACCGCACCGCTATTATTATAAAGTTATTAACCCCAATCCGCCTCACTAGCCCTATAATAAATAGTATTAACCCCTAATCTACCCTCCCTAACATCACCGATACCTAACTTCAATTATTAACCCCTAATCTGCCGACTGGAGCTCACAGCTATTCTAATAAATGTATTAACCCCTAAAGCTAAGTCTAACCCTAACACTAACACCCCCCCTAAATTAAATATAATTTTAATCTAACGAATTTAATTAACTCTTCTTAAATAAATTATTCCTATTTAAAGCTAAATACTTACCTGTAAAATAAATCCTAATATAGCTACAATATAAATTATATTTATATTATAGCTATTTTAGGATTAATATTTATTTTACAGGTAACTTTGTATTTATTTTAACCAGTTACAATAGCTATTAAATAGTTAAGAACTATTTAATAGCTAAAATAGTTAAAATAATTACAAATTTACCTGTAAAATAAATCCTAACCTAAGTTACAATTAAACCTAACACTACACTATCAATAAATTAATTAAATAAAATACCTATAATTATCTACAATTAAACCTAACACTACACTATCAGTAAATAAATTAAATACAATTCCTACAAATAAATACAATGAAATAAACTAACTAAAGTACAAAAAATAAAAAAGAACTAAGTTATAAAAAATAAAAAAATATTTACAAACATTAGAAATATATTACAACAATTTTAAACTAATTACACCTACTCTAAGCCCCCTAATAAAATAACAAAGCCCCCCAAAATAAAAAAAATGCCCTACCCTATTCTAAATTACTAAAGTTCAAAGCTCTTTTACCTTACCAGCCCTGAACAGGGCCCTTTGCGGGGCATGCCCCAAAAAGTTCAGCTCTTTTGCCTGTAAAAAAAAACATACAATACCCCCCCCAACATTACAACCCACCACCCACATACCCCTAATCTAACCCAAACCCCCCTTAAATAAACCTAACACTAAGCCCCTGAAGATCTTCCTACCTTGAGTCGTCTTCACCCAGCCGAGCCAAATTCTTCATCCAAGTGGAGCAAGAAGAGGTCCTCCATCCGGTAGAAGTCTTCATCCAAGCGGGGCAGAAGAGGTCTTCCATCCGATTGATGTCTTCATCCAAGCGGAATCTTCTATCGTCATCCATCCGGAGCGGAGCGGCAGCATCCTGAAGACCTCCGACGCGGAACATCCATCCTGGCCGACGACTGAACGACGAATGACAGTTCCTTTAAATGACGTCATCCAAGATGGCGTCCCTCGAATTCCGATTGGCTGATAGGATTCTATCAGCCAATCGGAATTAAGGTAGGAATATTCTGATTGGCTGATGGAATCAGCCAATCAGAATCAAGTTCAATCCGATTGGCTGATCGAATCAGCCAATCAGATTGAACTTGATTCTAAAGCTAATTACACCTAATATAAGCCCCCTAATAAAATAAAAAAGCCCCCCAAAATAATAAAATTTCCCTACCCTAAACTAAATTACAAAAGTAATCAGCTCTATTACCAGCCCTTAAAAGGGCCTTTTGCGGGGCATTGCCCCAAAGTAATCAGCTCTTTTACCTGTAAAAAAAAAAGAACAACCCTTCCATTACAACCCACCACCCACACACCCCTACTCTAAAACCTACCCGATCCCCCCTAAAAAAAAACCTAAGTCTAACACCCAAGTGGTCCTTACCTGTCCGGAAGACCGGCGGAGAAGGTCCTTTTCCAGGCGGTGAAGTCTTCTTCCAACCGGCGACATCTTCTTCCAGGAACCAGCCGGCGCGGAGCAGAGGAGATGGAGACCATCCACTCTGGAACTGAAGACCGGCGACACTGGAACTGAAGACCGGAGCCGTGGAGGATCCTCTTCATACGATCTCCGCCGTACACTGAATAGGAATTCAAGGTACGCAATTAAAAATTGCGTCCCTTGAATTCCTATTGGCTGATTTGAGCCTTCAAATTCAAATCAGCCAATCAGATGAGAGCTACTGTAATTCTATTGACTGATTTGAATAGCCAATAGAATAAGAGCTACTGTAATTCTATTGGCTGATTAGAATAGAAAATAGAATTACAGTAACTCTTATTCTATTGGCTATTCAAATCAGTCAATAGAATTACAGTAGCTCTCATCCGATTGGCTGATTTGAATTTGAAGGCTCAAATCAGCCAATAGGAATTCAAGGGACGCCATTTTTAATTGCGTACCTTGAATTCCTATTCAGTGTACGGCGGAGATCGTATGAAGAGGATCCTCCACGCTCCATGGCTCCGGTCTTCAGTTCCAGAGTGGATGGTCTTCAGCTCCACAGTCATCGGTCTTCAACTCCTCCGCTCCGTGCCGGCTGGTTCCTGGAAGAAGATGTCGCCGCTTGGAAGAAGACTTCACCACCTGGAACAGGACCTTCTCCGCCGGTCTTCAGGACAGGTAAGGACCACTTGGGTGTTAGACTTAGGTTTTTTTAAGGGGGGATTGGGTGGGTTTTAGAGTAGGGGTGTGTGGGTGGTGGGTTGTAATGGGGGGGGGGGTTGTTCTTTTTTTTTACAGGTAAAAGAGCTGATTACTTTGGGGAAATGCCCCGCAAAAGGCCCTGATTACTTTTGTAATTTCTCTTGTAAGGTGTATCCAGTCCACGGATTCATCCATTACTTGTGGGATATTCTCCTTCCCAACAGGAAGCTGCAAGAGAATCACCCACAGCAGAGCTGTCTATATAGCTCCTCCCCTAACTGCCACTACCAGTCATTCTCTTGCAGCTCTCGACAAGAAAGGAAGTAGCTAGAGAGAAGTGGTGTATTTATTTAGTTTATCTTCAATCAAAAGTTTGTTATTTTCAAATGGTACCGGAGTTGTACTATTTTAGCCTCAGGCAGAAAGTTGAAGAAGAGTCTGCCTGTGGTCTTTGATGATCTTAGCAGGTTGTAACTAAGATCCATTGCTGTTCTCACACATAACTGAAGAGATAGGTAACTTCAGCTGGGGGAATGGCGTGCAGGGTCTCCTGCTATGAGGTATGTGCAGTTTAAATTTTTCTAGAGAAATGAATATGCTTGAAAATGCTGTTAATACCGGATTTATTTAAGGTAAGCCTGATTACAGTGATTTAATAACGACTAGTATCATGCTTGCTGTAAAGGGTAATATTCTTATTACTTTCTCACATTACTGAAAAATAAGATAATGTTTGCTGGAAGTGTTTAAACATTTTTTTCTACATATTGGTGATAAATCTTTATTGGGGCCCAGTTTTTTCCACATGGCTGGCTAGATTTTGCCTAGGGATAGTTTTGTTAGGCCCTCTCACTGTGAATACAGGTTGGGAGGGGCCTATTTTCGCGCCTAAATGCGCATTAGATTTTGCAGCTTGAGACATCCAGTTTCCCTGAAGGAGTCCCCTGAACACTTAGGACCTCTCTAAAGGGTTTTTGTGCCTTCCAAAGTCGTTGTATGGGCAGGTAGGGCCACAGCAGTGCTGTGGCAGTTTGTTGTGACTGTTGAAAAACGTTTATATAGTTTTTTTGATCCGGTTTTGAAACTAAGGGGTTAATCATCCATTTGCGAGTGAGTGCAATGCTCTGTTAGCCTATTATACACACTGTAAAAATTTCGTAAGATTTACTGCTTTTTATCACTGTTTTTCAATTTCTGACATTTTTTGTTTCTCTTAAAGGCACAGTACCGTTTTTAGTTTTTGCTTGTTTACATTTATCAAAGTGTTTTCCAAGCTTGCTGGTCTCATTGCTAGTCTGTTTTAACATGTCTGACATAGAGGAAACTCCTTGTTCATTATGTTTAGAAGCCATTGTGGAACCCCCTCTTAGAATGTGTACCAAATGTACTGATTTTACTTTAAAAGATTTATCACTAGAGGAAACTGACAAGGGGGAAGTTATGCCGACTAACTCGCCCCACGTGTCAGAGCCTTTGACTCCCGCTCAAGGGACGCCCGCTCAAGAGGCGCCAAGTACATCTAGCGCGCCCATGGCGTTTACTTTACAAGACATGGCGGCAGTTATGGATCATACCCTTACAGCAGTATTGTCCAAACTACCAGGGTTACAAGGAAAGCGAGACAGCTCTGGGGCTAGAAGAAATACAGAGCACTCTGACGCTTTAGTAGCTATGTCTGATATCCCCTCACAATATGCAGAAGCTGAGGCAGGAGAGCTTCCATCTGTGGGTGATTTTTCTGACTCAGGGAAGATGCTTCAACCTGATTCTGATATGTCTACATTTAAATTTAAGCTTGAACACCTCCGCGTGTTGCTCAGGGAGGTTTTAGCTACTCTGGATGACTGTGACACCATTATAGTGCCAGAGAAATTGTGTAGATTGGATAAATACTATACAGTGCCTGTTTACACTGATGTTTTTCCTTATTATTACTAAGGAATGGGATAGACCAGGTGTACCGTTCTCTCCCCCTCCTGTTTTTAAGAAAATGTTTCCAATAGATGCCGCTACACAGGACTTATGGCAAACGGTCCCTAAGGTGGAGGGAGCAGTTTCTACCCTAGCTAAGCGTACAACTATCCCCGTCGAGGACAGTTGTGCTTTCCTAGATCCAATGGATAAAATGTTAGAGGGTTAACTTAAGAAAATGTTTATTCAACAGGGTTTTATTCTCCAGCCTCTTGCATGCATTGCCATGGTCACTGCTGCTGCGGCCTTCTGCTTTTAGTCTCTGGAAGAGGCCTTACAGGTAGAAACCCCATTGGATGATATACTTGACAAGCTTAAAGCGCTTAAGCTAGCCAATTCATTTGTTTCTGACGCCGTTGTTCATTTAACTAAACTAACGGCTAAGAACTCAGGTTTTGCTATTCAGGCGCGTAGGGTGCTATGGCTTAAATCCTGGTCAGCTGACATTACTTCAAAGTCTAAGCTTCTCAACATTCCCTTCAAGGGGGCAGACCCTATTCGGGCCTGGACTGAAGGAGATCATTTCTGATATTACTGGAGGAAAAGGTCATGCCTTTCCTCAGGATAGGTCTAACAAATTAAGGACCAAACAAACTAATTTTCGTGCCTTTCGAAACTTTAAGACGAGCGCGGCATCAACTTCCTCTAATACAAAACAAAAGGGAAATTTTGCCCAGTCCAAGCCGGTCTGGAGACCTAACCAGGCTTGGAACAAAGGTAAGTAGGCCAAGAAGCAGGCTAAGGCTAAGACAGCATGAAAGATCAGCCCCCGATCCGGTAACGGGGCTAGTAGGGGGCAGACTTTCTCTCTTCGCCCAGGCTTGGGCAAGAGATGTCCAGGATCCCTGGGCGTTGGAAATTGTGTCCCAGGGATATCTTCTGGACTTCAAAGCTTCTTCCCCAAAAGGAAGTTTTCACCTCTCACAATTATGCAGACCAGATAAAGAGAGAGGCATTCTTACATTGTGTTCAATACCTCCTAGTTATGGGAGTGATCCACCCAGTTCCAAAGGAGGAACAGGGGCAAGGCTTCTATTCAAATCTATTTGTGGTTCCCAAGAAAGAGGGAACTTTCAGACCTATCTTAGATCTCAAGATCCTAAACAAATTTCTCAGGGTCCCATCTTTCAAGATGGAGACTATTCGAACCATCCTACCTATGATCCAGGAGGGTCAATACATGACTACCGTGGAATTAAAGGATGCTTATCTTCACATTCCGATACACAAAGATCATCATCGGTTTCTCAGGTTCGCCTTCCTAGACAGGCATTACCAGTTTGTGGCTCTTCCCTTTGGGTTAACTACGGCACCAAGAATCTTTACGAAGGTTCTGGGGTCACTTCTGGTGGTCCTAAGGCTGCGGGGCATAGCAGTAGCCCCTTACTTAGACGACATTCTGAATACAGGCGTCAAATTTCTGGGAACTCTGATAGATTCTGTAGAAAGGAGGATTTACCTGACAGAGGCCAGGTTGTCCAAACTTCTAAATTCCTGCCGTGTTCTTTATTCTACTTCTCACCCTTCGGTGGCTCAGTGTATGGAAGTAATCGGCTTAATGGTAGCGGCAATGGACATAGTTCCGTTTGCCCGCCTACATCTCAGACCGCTGCAACTCTGCATGCTCAGTCAGTGGAATGGGGATTACACAGATTTGTCCCCTCTACTAAATCTGGATCAAGAGACCAGGGATTTTCTTTTCTGGTGGCTATCTCCGGTCCATCTGTCCAAAGGTATGACCTTCCGCAGGCCAGATTGGACAATAGTAACAACAGATGCCAGCCTTCTGGAACTCTCTGAAGGCTCAGGGGTCGTGGACTCAGGAGGAGGCACTCCTTCTGATAAACATTCTGGAACTAAGAGCGATATTCAATGCTCTTCAGGCTTGGCCTCAGCTAGCAGCAGTGAGGTTCATCAGATTTCAGTCGGACAACATCACGACTGTAGCTTACATCAACCATCAAGGGGGAACAAGGAGTTCCCTAGCGATGTTGGAGGTTTCAAAGATAATTTGATGGGCAGAGATTCACTCTTGCCATCTATCAGCTATCCATATCCCAGGAGTAGAGAACTGGGAGGCAGATTTTCTAAGTCGACAGACTTTTCATCCGGGGGAGTGGGAGCTCCATCCGGAGGTGTTTGCACAGTTGATTCAACGTTGGGGCAAACCAGAACTGGATCTCATAGCGTCTCGCCAGAACTCCAAGCTTCCTTGTTTCGGATCCAGGTCCAGGGATCCCAAGGCAGCGCTGATAGATGCTCTAGCAGCGCCTTGGTCCTTCAACCTGGCTTATGTGTTTCCACCGTTTCCTCTGCTCCCTCGTCTGATTGCCAAGGTCAAGCAGGAGAGAACATCTGTGATTTTGATAGCACCTGCTTGGCCACGCAGGACTTGGTATGCAGATCTGGTGGACATGTCATCCTTTCCACCATGGACTCTGCCTCTGAGACAGGACCTTCTACTTCAGGGTCCTTTCAAGCATCCAAATCTAATTTCTCTGCGGCTGACTGCTTGGAGATTGAACGCTTGATTTTATCAAAGCGTGGTTTCTCCGAGTCGGTCGTTGATACCTTAATACAGGCGTGAAAGCCTGTCACCAGGAAAATCTATCATAAGACATGGTGTAAATATCTTCATTGGTGTGAATCCAAGGGTTACTCATGGAGTAAGGTCAGGATTCCTAGGATATTATCTTTTCTTCAAGAAGGATTGGAGAAGGGTTTGTCAGCTAGTTCCTTAAAGTGACAGATTTCTGCTCTGTCTATTCTTTTGCACAAACGTCTGGCTGAGGTTCCAGACGTGCAGGCTTTTTGTCAGGCTTTAGTCAGAATCAAGCCTGTGTTTAAACTTGTTGCTCCGCCTTGGAGTTTAAATTTAGTTCTTAAGGTTCTTCAAGGGGTTCCGTTTGAACCTTTGCATTACATAGATATTAAGCTCTTATCTTGGAAAGTTCTGTTTTTAGTAGCTATCTCCTCGGCTCTAAGAGTTTTGGAGTTATCTGCTTTACAATGTGATTCCCCTTATCTCATTTTTCATGCAGATAAGGTAGTGTTACGTGCCAAACCTGGTTTTCTACCTAAGGTGGTATCTAATAAAAATATCAATCAGGAGATTGTTGTACCGTCACTGTGTCCTAATCCTTCTTCAAAGAAGGAACGTCTTTTACACAATCTTGACGTGGTTCGTGCTTTAAAGTTTTATTTACAAGCTACTAAAGATTTTCGTCAAACATCTGCATTGTTTGTTGTCTACTCTGGACTGAGGAGAGGCCAAAAGGCTTCGGCAGCTTCTCTTTCTTTTTGGCTAAGGAGTATAATACGCTTAGCTTATGAGACTGCTGGCCAGCAGCCTCCTGAAAGGATTACAGCTCATTCTACTAGAGCGGTAGCTTCGACATGGGCTTTTAAAAATGAGGTTTCTGTTGAACAGATTTGTAAGGCAGCGACTTGGTCTTCGCTTCGTACTTTTTCTAAATTCTACAAATTTGATACTTTTGCTTCTTCGGAGGCTATTTTTGGGAGAAAGGTCTTACAGGCAGTGGTTCCTTCCATTTAAGCACCTGCCTTGTCCCTCCCTTCATCCGTGTCCTATAGCTTTGGTATTGGTATCCCACAAGCCCGCCCTGTCATTTTAAGGCAGGTGTTTTTTATTTTTAAACTACAGTCACCACTGCACCCTATAGTTTCTCCTTTCTCTTGCTTGTCTTCGGTCGAATGACTGGTAGTGGCAGTTAGGGGAGGAGCTATATAGACATCTTCTGTGGGTGATCCTCTTGCAGCTTCCTGTTGGGAAGGAGAATATCCCACAAGTAATGGATGAATCCGTGGACTGGATACACCACAAGAGAAATACATTTATCAGGTAAGCATAAATTTTGTTTTAGTTTAGGGTAGGGAAATTTTATTATTTTGGGGGGCTTTTTTATTTTATTAGGGGGCTTAGATTAGGTGTAATTAGCTTAAAATTCTTGTAATCTTTTTTTATTTTTTGTAATTTAGTGTTTGTTTGTTTGTTTTTTGTAATATAGTTTAGTGTATTTAATTGTATTTTAGTTTAGATAATTGTAGTTTATTTAATTAATTTATTGATAGTGTAGTGTTAGGTGTATTTGTAACTTAGGTTAGGATTTATTTTACAGGTAATTTTGTAATTATTTTAACTAGGTAGCTATTAAATAGTTATTAACTATTTAATAGCTATTGTACCTAGTTAAAATAAATACAAAGTTACCTGTAAAATAAAAATAAACCCTAGGCTAGCTACAATGTAATTATTAATTATATTGTAGCTATCTTAGGGTTTATTTTATAGGTAAGTATTTAGTTTTAAATAGGAATAATTTAGTTAATATTAATATTGTTTAGATTTATTTAAATAATAATTAAGTTAGGGTTAGACTTAGGTTTAGGGGTTAATATATTTAAAATAGGTGGCGGCTTTGTAGGGGGATCATGTTAGGGGTTAATATATTTAAAATAGGTGGCGGCGGTGTAGGGGGCTCAGATTAGGGGGTAATATATTTAATATAGGTGGCAGCGGTGTAGGGGGATCAGATTAGAGGTTAATATATTTAAAATAAGTGGCTCCGGTGTAGGGGGCTCAGATTAGGGGTTAATAGAGTTAATATAGGTGGCGGCGGTGTAGGGGGGTCAGACTAGGGGTTAATAAATTTAATATAGTTGGCGGCGATGTAAGGGGGGCAGATTAGGGGGTAATACATATAATATAGGTGGCGGCGGGGTCTGGGAGCGGCGGTTTAGGGGTTAAACACTTTATTAGGGATTGCGGTGGAGGATTGCGGTTGACCGGTAGATAGACATTGCGCATGCGTTAGGTGTTAGGTTTTATTTTGCAGGCAGTTTAGGGAGTTACGGGGCTCCAATACTCAGCGTAAGGCTTACTACGCCTGCATTTTGTGGCGAGGTGAAAATGGAGTAAGATTTCCCCATTTTCACCACGTAAGTCCTTACGCTGTATATTGGATACCAAACTGCGCAGGTTTGGTATATCACTCTATGGGCCAAAAAACTACGGCCGAAGGGTGAAATATACGAGCATAACTTCTAGGTTACGCCGTATATAGGATACCAATCCAGCGCAAAATTTGGCGTCGACGGCTTTTGCGGGCGACGCTGCATATCGGATCGGGCCCCAACTGTCCATTCCACAAAACAAAACATTAACAGCCAGCACTAACTTTTAACAACCAGAATCAACCTAAAATTCAACACATATACTTACATTCACTGAAACACAGCACTAGCAAAACACTACAAATAATTAAAATTCTATAACCGTCCATGCCCTGTTCTGCAAATTCTACCATGCACAATACTATGAGATCACACTATTAATGCAATCACTTCAGAAGATCAATAAACTCCAGTTGCATATTTACAAATAAAATCCCTAATCATAAATTTACAAAGGAACACACAAACACCTACAAAGTACTATATTCTGGGAAAGGTCAGATAATAATGGTACAGCCACTGTTCTATATAGCCCCTGCTTGCATGCACAGTGCAAACCCACTGTTAAAGGGACAGTCTAGTCCAAAAAAAATTTCATGATTCAGATAGGGCATGTAATTTTAAACATTTTTCCGATTTACTTTTATCACCAATTTTTCTTTGTTCTCTTGGTATTCTTAGGTAAAAGCTTAACCTAGGAGGTTCACATGCTAATTTCTTAGAGCTTGAAGGCCGCCTCTTAAGAATGCATTTTAACAGGTTTTTCAGCAGTAGAGGGTGTTAGTTCATGGGAGCCATCACTGATTGGCTTAACTGCAAGTCTTTAAAAAGAACTGAAATAAAGGGGCAGTTTGCAGAGGCTTAGATACAAAATAATTAGAGAGGTAAAAAATATATAAATATAACTGTGTTGGTTATGCAAAACTGGGGAATGGGTAAAAAAGGGATTATCTATCTTTTAAAACAATAACAATTCTGGTGTAGACTGTCCCTTTAAATAAATGATGTTTGGCACAAATAATTTGTGAAAAGCTCTAGAATCCAGTCTATACTTTTACATAACCAAGATTTTAATAAATACACAATTATTTGATCTAATTTATTTTTTAAATAATTTGATATTCACCATTTTGCAGCTCTCTGACTAATTATAACAATTGTATACAACAACAATGAGGTTTCTAAAAAGAATAATAATAATAATAATTTACACTAATAGATTAAAAGGACAGTTTGCCCAAAAATCTCCCCTTTAAATTGTTCCCAATGATCCATCTCACCTGATGGAGTGCCTTTAATTGTTTACAAATAGCTCCATTTTCCAGACAAATATCAGATAAGGACAATGAGATATGCTATAACCTGAAACTTAACCCATTGTAATAGGCTGTGATTTAAAAGCACAAAAGCAACTACTTCATATATACAAATAAACCTGAAAATACAATTTCTCCTACTTTTTTATACTACACAGCTGGAATAACAAATCATTGAACTGTCCCTTTAAGGACTGACCATTTAACATGTATATTACATATATATATATATATATATATATATATATATATATATATATATATATCCTAGCTATGATTAAGACACTTGTCTTATTTACCATTAAAATGCTACTTCTTTACTGTATCATAACCTGCATATTTAAATGAGAGCCATCACAGCATAAATAATATTACACAGTAATATGTTACTAATTAATATTATAGAACTACTGAATTACTCTACTTGCAACAGAAACAGACCCAAATACTTTAGATCAATTTAATAGCATACAGCGTATAGTCTTTTCTGTTCTCCTGTGTTTAACTCCTTGCAGTGGCGGCTGGTGACTTTTGAGGATGGGGGAGCACTAACCCCGCCCCTCAGGTGGCTCCGCCCATTTTAATGTGTATGTGTGTGTGTATATATATATCTATATATAACTTATATTATCAAATTTGCTTCATTCTCTTTGTATCCTTTATTGAAAGAGCATCAATATCTCACTGAGAGCTAGTTGAACATATTGGGTGAGCCAATGACATGAGGCATATATGTGCAGGCACTAAACATCAGTTAATTCCTAGTAGTGCATTGCTGCTTTTGAGGCTATATTAGATAACAGAAGTAAATTGGAAAGTTGTTTAAAATTGTTAAAATCTGAATCATGAAAGGAAAAATGTGGGTTCAGTGTCCCTTTAACTCATTATTACATTTTCTTCATAATGTACATTTGGAGGTTACCTGCATATAATTTATGGTTATTAGAATTTTTTAAAATTTCAGAGGGCAAAAATATGCATCATGAAAATACTGAGAAAACCAAGACATAAAGAAAACAAACATTTAAATGCAAAGGTCTAGAACAAATAAACCTTTTAATTCTATGTGAGTTAACTAGGAAAATTATTTAGCTGCTGGACATGCACCATATAACACTGAAGGAGTGTGCTGAATCCTATGTGTGTTTATGAACACTAAAGGGTGTCAGACCAACACAAAGAGGGCAAAGGTTATCTGAAGGGAATTAAAAACATAGGAATGCAGACTGATTGTTTGAAGGCTAGCTGCTGTGATAAAAAAAGTTATCATAGTACCTCACTAACTCTTTAGCAAATGCTGCAGCTGCATGTATAAATCTGCCCCTAGGTTAGAATTGGAAGATCCATGGCTCACAAGTCACAAGGAGAAATATATTACACAGTTGATAAAATAAATGACAGGCTACACATTTACTCACCGTTCTCTCACTCTCCCGGTCTGCAGGCAGTCAAAAGGATGTCACATGATCACATAGGAATGTTTGTGTGCAGCTGCCCCAGAGAGAAGGGATCTTTAAAAGGTCCGTTATTTTTAAGCAGTGGCAGCTCCTGTTTGAAGACTTGTTTTACCTTATGTTAGCCCTACCCTATAGTAAGGAGGATCAATAAAGTAAAGCAGCCTTACCGTGACACCTTTCTCCCCAAAACCTCCACTCACTCACTGACTGCAAACACAATATGCTCACACAAGTAGGCGGGGCTATTATTCGTCCAGCTCCCTGCATGAAATTAGAGGCTGTCCTCAGCAGACACTTGTAAATTACTGCTGCAACTTTTCTAATTCTGATGGCTTCTATGCAATCCCTATGCTATACAGTTAGTTGTTCCACCCTAGCACCACAGGCTATCCTTCCTGCCTGCTGCCGCCTCAGAGTTTGTAACTGCGTGCGGTGACTTGGTGGGTGGAGCTGGTCCTGGACTGGAGCCTGGATTCTGGAAGTGTCTAAAAATGCAATATGTGGACCAGGTTTGGTGGAGTCCGGTCCACATATTGCATTTTTGCAGGTGCTGTATGCTGCCTGTCAGCCAGGCCAGGTCTTACCTAGTTCCACTTCATGACCCCATCTGACTTCAGTCACTTCCTGAATCCCTGCATGAGCCAAGAGCGCTCGCACTCTCTCAGCCCTGCAGAACACTGCACAGTGCAAACATGTGAACCCGTCCCCAGAAAGTTCCTTACAGACAAATATCAAAAATATTATTTTAAAATAAAATAATAACAATTAAAAAAAAAATACTTAATTAGTGCTGCTGCATTATGCATCTGCCTGCAGTAGGGGCGAGCCCTCTAAGATGCTGGGGGCCCTCGGACAAGGGCCGATTTGCGCCTGTTTAATGCGGGGGAGGAGCCGGTGATGCAGGGATACCTGCAGCCAATCAGAGTGCAGCTGAACTTGGCTCCTTGAAGTTGTCCCTCCCCACTCGCACATTTCAGCTTGTGCGAACAGGGATCTGAATGCAAGCAGTTTAAGCCTGGCCCACATGCCTGCAGTGAAATAGACTTCACTGACAGGCAGGGTATAGGGCTCTATCGCACGTGCGATTGCCTTAAAGAGACACACCAGGAAGCAAAAAAAAATTTCTGTAATAAAAAAAAAGCATCAGATTTTTTTTTGGGGGTGGTTAGAAATAAAATATAATTTTTCTAATAGGGGGCTATTGGAAAAATTATATTTTATTCAGCAAAATTAAAAAAGCATCAGATTTTTTTGGGGGGGTTAGAAATAAAATATAATTTTTCTAATAGGGGGCTATTGGAAAAATTATATTTTATTCAGCAAAATTATTTTTTTTCCTCTGCATCTGACAGGGGGGCACGTGCTCATGTGCACAAATGGAGGAGCCTCCACTGACTCCTTGCATGAATCTTACATTACTCCCACAACATATTTTAATCAACCTGTTAATCTTTTTCATTTACCAGAAGGTGACCGAAAGTCACACAAACATCCGCACATTTACAAATCCCTTAATTAGTTCACTTGCAAAAAAAATATATTTATATGCCGCAACAGGTGGACAGTCTTTATTTGTATAAAACAAATATCACTAAAAAATGATATTAATAACACACATAATTAAGAACATACATATGACTTTAAAATCAAGTTACAACAATAACACTTCAAAATACCTCATTACAACGTCCGATTTCTTTTTTTTTTTTTTTTTTAATTTCTTTTTATTGAGGTTAAGATCAAATTACAACATGGATCGAAGATACACAATATACAGAAACAGAAAAATAAAGATACACCTCACAATATGAACATATATCACATGTACAGATTCATTTCTGTAGCCAAAAGATCCATATATATACAAAAAAAAATCAAACATGCCATTAGATCTTAACCTCCCTTTTCCTAGCTTGAACCACTTATATTCTAAGCATATGGCTAACTTCTGAAACATTTATTCCAAAAAGAGAACAAAACAGAAAAAGAAACGCAAAAACGCTTCTTAGTTAATTAGTACAAAAGGAACAAACAAAAAAAAGAAAAAAAAACATTAATTTAGGTTTTACTTTATGTAACATTATATGGCCAGAAACCTCAGCGTCCAAATAAACATACTAGAAAGCAGAGAAGGGGTGGGGGGGGGGGATGAAGCGGAGAGAGGGAGGAAAGAAAAAAAAAAAGGGAAAAGAGGGATACAGGTCTCTTGTCTTTTTTATGATAAGCCTCTATCAATTAATCCTTTCCTTTAACCAAAGCCTAGGTATTACCCCGGATATAATCAAATTTAGAAATGGAACTGCATTCTGAAAAGGCTCCAAAAATCGAACCTGCTGCTCTGGGGCCCAGGAACTAATCAGACTCCTCCATTTTTTGAAATAACTGTTATACTGTTTTTCTGAATCACTCTTAAGGTTCTGCCTTTCCACGAGCATCTGGGTTTTAATAATATTGCTAACTTCCCTAATACAGGGAACTTCTCTTTGCCTCCATTTTTTAAACAGCAGACTACGTGACACCAATATCACTATGTTAACGAGCATTCTCTCACCCATGTTAGCTGAGTTTTTTAAAAAAAAATATGTGCTCTGCCTGTAATTCAACTTTACTTTGGAGATGGCAGTTCAGCCAGTACTGAACCTTTGCCCAATATTGCCTAACTTTAGGACAATTCCAGATACAATGCAGAAGATCTGCTCCTGCCTTTGTGCATCTAAAACAGTTTCCTGCATTTGTCTCGGTCCACTTGGCCATTCTTGCTGGGGTCAAATAATAGTTATTTATTATTTTGCATTGAGACTCCCTCCAGCTAATACATGAGGTCGCCTCAGCTGCTAATTTGATACTCTCTAGTATTGCCTCAGATTGTAACGTGCCGAAGTATTTATTGAATTTGTCTTTAGCTTGATTAATGTATATCGGCCCTTTCGTATTTAAAATTTTTTGATACCACCAGGAAATTGAATGTTTCCCTGCTTGATAAAGTTTAACGCCCGAAGCTATTTGGGCCAATCCCCACTCAGCTGTTACTTCTCCGTTAACTTTTTCAATATAGTGACGTACTTGCAAGTAAGCATAAAAATTATTAGTTGGCAAATGAAATTGCTCCGCTAATCTCTGGAAAGTACAGGTCTGACCGCCCCTATCGCTCTTCAGCTGCGCGAAATAACACAGCCCCTTTTCCCTCCATTCAGAAAATAATCCATAATTGTAACCCGATGGGAAATTAACGCACCCAATAATCGGTAAGTACGGGGACACACGAAATTCCTGTCCCACTAAGAGACAGTATGACTGCCAGCCTTTAATGATATTGGCGAATGTTAGCATTACAGCTATATTCGGAGGTAGCTTCCTATATGGGCAGTGTAATATAGCTTGTGGGTTAAAAGGTCTAATCAATTCTGCATCTAAATTATAATATGTTACATAATCTGCTTTTGAGAGCCAGTCTAATCCGAATTTTGCCAGGGCTATTAAATTATAATGCTTAATATTAGGGAGAGCAAACCCTGCATATTGTTTTGAATTGCCCATTTTATCTAAGGATATTCTTGGTCTCTTTTTCCCCTAAATAAAAGAGGTACAAGCTTTATTATATCTTTTTATATCTTTTCTTGTGATAAAAACGGGAAGGTTCTGCAACAGAAATAAAATTTTTGGGAATATAATTGTTTTGATTATCATACATCTGGCCGATATTGACAAAAAATATAGATTCCATTTATTCAAATCGTCTTGAATCTTATCAAATAATTCAGAATAATTTAGTTGGTACCATTCACTAGGGTTCCTAGTGATCTTAATCCCTAGATAATTGATGGCCATAACTTCTCTAAAGATATAGTTCGAACTTTGCCTTGTTTTGTTTACCCATAATAGCTCCGATTTTTTAGGGTTAATTTTATAACCTGAAAAGGTACTAAAATCTGTAATGATTTGAAGGACACATGGGATAGACTTTACAGTATCTTGCAAAAACAAAAGTATGTCGTCTGCGTATAATGATATGAGTAACGTTTCCTTACCTATCTTAACTGGTTGTATTGTTTGCCAGATGTGAACTGCCAAAGGTTCCAAAGCCAGGTCAAATAGGAGCGGGGATAATGGACAGCCCTGACGTGTTCCTTTTTCTAGGATAATATGCTGTGTTAACTCCCCGTTCACTAGAAGCTGTGATCTAGGCTTGTTATAGACCCCTCTCACCAGATCTACCACCCGACCAAAGAAACGGAATTTTTCAAGGGAAGTTATAAGATGGTTCCACTCAATGGAGTCAAAAGCTTTTTCAGCATCTATAGTGATTAAAGCGAGATCTTTTTTTATAGAATTGTGGTAATCCTTACTGCCCGGCTGGCAGATCTGGCGACAGTGGTCCACCACTGTCAGGACTCTTCTCATATTACGGACCGAGTTCCTATCCGGAATAAAGCCTGCCTGATCCGTATGAATCAGCTTACCCACGACATTTTTTAACCTATCGGCTATAATTGCCATAAAATTTTTATAGTCCTGGTTTAACAGGGAAATTGGACGATATGATGATAACTCATCTAAATCTTTCCCTTTCTTATGTATAAGAGTCACGATAGAATCCGAAAAATAGGGGGATTTTAAAGCTTGTCTTAAAAAGTAGTCATTATATAAATTCTTTAATGTGGTGCCCACTGTGTCTGATAATATTCTATAAAATTCAATCGGAAGGCCGTCTGGGCCAGGTGCTTTCCCTGTGCAACGTCCGATTTCTTAGCCAAGAAACTAGCCTGAATAATTACCATTCAGAAAGAAAAATGCACCAAGGTCATTTTTACAGCGATACACACACACAAACTCATATCAACTTGCATACCATAAATTCACTCCCAACATTTATTCTAAAGCAATTTCAACATACATCAAACTTTTAGTGACACAGAAAACACATTAACAGTCTCTTTCGGGAGAAAATATATTTCATAACATACCAAAGACATTTAGGAATACAATAAGATTAACTTTTCACCAAATTTATATTTCTTTCATGTAATTGTCAAGAGTCCATGAGCTAGTGACATATGGGATATACAATCCTACCAGGAGGGGCAAAGTTTCCCAAACCTCAAAATGCCTATAAATACACCCCTCACCACACCCACAATTCAGTTTTTACAAACTTTGCCTCCTTTGGAGGTGGTGAAGTAAGTTTGTGCTAAGATTTCTATGTTGAAGCCCGATTCCTCTCAGAGTACAGCGAATGACAGAGGGACGTGAAGAGAGTATCACTTATTTGAATACAATGATTTCCCTAACGGGGGTCTATTTCATAGGTTCTCTGTTATCGGTCGTAGAGATTCATCTCCTACCTCCCTTTTCAGATCAACGATATACTCTCAATTTACCATTACCTCTACTAATAACTGTTTTAGTACTGGTTTGGCTATCTACTATATGTGGATGGGTGTCTTTTGGTAAGTATGTTTTCATTACTTAAGACACTCTCAGCTATGGTTTGGCACTTTATGCATTTATATAAAGTTCTAAATATATGTATTGTACTTATATTTGCCATGAGTCAGGTTCATGTATTTCCTTCTGCAGACTGTCAGTTTCATATTTGGGAATGTAAACATTTTTAAGAAATTTATTTCTTACCTGGGGTTTAGTCTTTTTTTTAGTCTTTTTTCAATTGACTACTTCTTGCAATTGCGGGTATTAGGCCCGCGGGTGCATCAAATGCTAAACTTTATTGCATCATTATGCACGTTTATGATGCAACTTCGTCATTCCCGGCGTCATACGTGACGCCGAGACCTTTCACACGGCAGCGTCATTAGTGACTCAAGTGTGTCATTTCCGGTCATTTTTGGCGCCAAGAAAGAGTTTACGTTACGTTGTGCGTCATACTTGGCGCCAAACTTTTTTCATTATTTCAATACCCCTTGTTTGTTTGCCTCTGCTATTTATTTGGCTGATGTTGCGGCTGCATCAACTTTCTGGTTGGAGAATTTAGCGCAACGCAAATTGGATTCTGACATATCTAGCGTTGTTCGCTTACTGCAACATGCTAATCATTTTATTTGTGATGCCATTTTTTATATTATCAAAATTTATGTTAGATCCATGTCTTTAGCTGTTTTAGCTAGGAGAGCTTTGTGGCTTAAATCCTGGAATGCTGATATGACATCTAAATCTAGATTACTATCTCTTTTTTTCCAAGGTAATAATTTATTTGGTTCTCAGTTGGATTCTATTATTTCAACTATCACAGGGGGAAAAGGAGTTTTTTTGCCTCAGGATAAAAAACCTAAGGGTAAATCTAAGGCTTCTAATCGTTTTCGTTCCTTTCATCAGAATAAGGAACAAAAACTCAATCCTTCCCCCAAGGAATCTGCCTTCCTCAAATTGGAATAAATCCAAGCCATTTAGGAAACCAAAGTCAGCCCCTAAATCCGCATGAAGGTGCGGCCCTCATGCCAGCTCAGCTGGTAGGGGGCAGATTAAGGTTTTTCAAGGATTTTTGGACAAAATCTGTCCAAAATCATTGGATTCAGAGCATTGTCTCTCAAGGGTATCGAATAGGATTCAAAATAAGACCTCCTGTGAGAAGATTTTTTCTCTCACACATCCCTGTAAATCCAGTAAAAGCTCAGGCTTTTCTGAAGTGTGTTTCAGACCTGGAGTCTTCAGGGGTAATCATGCCAGTTCCTCCTCAGGAACAAGGTTTGGGGTTTTATTCAAACCTATTCATTGTACCAAAGAAAGAAAATGTATTCAGACCAGTTCTGGATCTAAAAATTTTGAATCGTTATGTAAGAGTACCAACTTTCAAGATGGTGACTATAAGGACTATTCTGCCTTTTGTTCAGCGAGGACATTATATGTCCACAATAGACTTGCAGGATGCATACCTTCATATTCCGATTCATCCAGAACACTTTCAGTTTCTGAGATTCTCTTTTCTAGACAAGCATTACCAATTTGTTGCTCTTCCATTTGGCCTAGCAACAGCTCCAATAATCTTTTCAAAGGTTCTGGGTGCCCTACTATCTGTAATCAGAGAACAGGGTATTGCGGTGTTTCCTTATTTCAACAATATCTTGGTACTAGCTCAGTCTTTACATACTGCAGAATCTCACATGAATCAACTAGTGTTGTTTCTTCGGAAACATGATTGGAGGATCAATTTACCAAAAAGTTTCTTGATTCCTCAGACAAGGGTCACCTTTTTAGGCTTCCAGATAGATTCAGTGTCCATGACTCTGTCTCTAACAGACAAGAGACGTTTAAAATTGGTCGCAGCATGCCGGCTCCTTCAGTCTCAGTCGTTCCCTTCAGTGGCTATGTGCATGGAAGTTTTAGGTCTCATGAATGCAGCATCGGACGCAATCCCCTTTGCTCGTTTTCACATGAGACCTCTACAGCTTTGTATGCTGAATCAATGGTGCAGGGATTATGAAAAGATATCGCAATTAATATCCTTGAATCCCAATGTACGACACACTCTGACATGGTGGATAGATCACCATCGTTTGGTTCAAGGGGCTTCTTTTGTTCGCCCAACCTGGACTGTCATCACAACAGATGTAAGTCTTTCAGGTTGGGGAGCTGTTTGGGGATCTCTGACAGCACAAGGGGTTTGGAAATCTCAAGAGGCGAGATTACCAATAAATATTTTAGAACTCCGTGCAATTCTCAGGGCTCTTCAGTTCTGGCCTCTGCTAAAGAGAGAACCATTCATTTGTTTTCAGACAGACAATATCACAACTGTAGCTTATGTCAATCATCAGGGTGGGACTCACAGTCCCCAAGCTATGAAAGAAGTATCTCGGATACTTGCCTGGGCGGAATCCAGCTCCTGTCTAATCTCTGCGGTGCATATCCCAGGTGAGACAATTGGGAGGCGGATTATCTCAGCCGCCAGACTTTACATCCAGGGGAGTGGTCTCTCCATCCAGATGTGTTTTCTCAGATTGTTCAGATGTGGGGGCTTCCAGAAATAGATCTCATGGCCTCTCATCTAAACAAGAAACTTCCCCGATACCTGTCCAGGTCCAGGGATGTTCAGGCGGAAGCAGTGGATGTGCTCACACTTCCTTGGTGTTATCAACCTGCTTACATCTTCCCGCCTCTAGTTCTCCTTCCAAGAGTGATCTCCAAAATCATCATGGAACAGTCTTTTGTGTTGCTGGTGGCTCCAGCATGGCCACACAGGTTTTGGTATGCGGATCTGGTTCGGATGTCCAGTTGCCCACTTTGGCCACTTCCGTTACGGCCGGACCTACTATCTCAAGGTCCTTTTTTCCATCAGGATCTCAAATCATTAAATTTGAAGGTATGGAAATTGAACGCTTAGTTCTAAGTCATAGAGGTTTCTCTGACTCAGTGATTAATACTATGTTACAAGCTCGTAAATCTGTCTCTAGAAAGATTTATTATAGAGTTTGGAAGACTTACATTTCATGGTGTTCTTCTCATAAATTCTCCTGGCATTCTTTTAGAATTCCTAGAATTTTACAGTTCCTTCAGGATGGTTTGGATAAGGGTTTTTCTGCAATTTCCTTGAAAGGACAAATCTCCGCTCTTTCTGTTTTATTTCACAGAAAGATTGCTATACTTCCTGATATTCACTGTTTTGTACAGGCTTTAGTTCGTATTAAGCCTGTCATTAAATCAATTTCTCCTCCTTGGAGTCTTAATTTGGTTCTGAAGGCTTTACAGGCTCCTCCATTTGAGCCTATGCATTCTTTGGACATTAAACTACTTTCTTGGAAAGTGTTGTTCCTTTTGGCTATCTCTTCTGCTAGAAGAGTTTCTGAGCTATCTGCTCTTTCTTGTGAGTCTCCTTTTCTGATTTTTCATCAGGATAAGGCAGTTTTGCGGACTTCTTTTCAATTTTTACCTAAGGTTGTGAATTCTAACAACATTAGTAGCGAAATTTTCCCTTCCTTGTATCCTAATCCTAAGAATTCTTTGGAGAGATCCTTACATTCTTTGGATGTGGTAAGAGCTTTGAAATATTATGTGGAAGCTATTAAAGATTTCAGGAAGACTTCCAGTCTATTTGTTTTATTTTCTGGTCCTAGGAAAGGTCAGAAGGCTTCTGCTATTTCCATGGCTTCTTTGTTGAAACTTTTGATTCATCAAGCTTATTTGGAGTCGGGTCAGGCCCCGCCTTAGAGAATTACAGCTCATTCTACTAGATCAGTCTCCACTTCGTGGGCTTTTAAGAATGAAGCTTCAGTTGATCAGATTTGCAAAGCGGCGACTTGGTCCTCTTTGCATACATTTACTAAATTCTACCGTTTTGATGTATTTGCTTCTTCCGAAGCAGTTTTTGGTAGAAAAGTTCTTCAGGCAGCTGTTTCAGTTTGATTCTTCTGCTTTTTGATTTAAGTTTTTTTCTTTCAAACATGAAAATAAACTTATTTTTTCGGGTTGTGGATTAATTTTTTCAGCAAAATATGGCTGTTTTTATTTTTATTCCCTCCCTCTCTAGTGACTCTTGAGTGGAAGACTCCACATCTTGGGTATTGATATCCCATATGTCACTAGCTCATGGACTCTTGCCAATTACATGAAAGAAAACATAATTTATGTAAGAACTTACCTGATAAATTTATTTCTTTCATATTGGCAAGAGTCCATGAGGCCCACCCTTTTTATGGTGGTTATGATTTTTTGTATAAAGCACAATTATTTCCAAATTTCCTTTGTTGATGCTTTCTACTCCTTTCTTTATCACCCCACTGCTTGGCTATTCGTTAAACTGAATTGTGGGTGTGGTGAGGGGTGTATTTATAGGCATTTTGAGGTTTGGGAAACTTTGCCCCTCCTGGTAGGATTGTATATCCCATACATCACTAGCTCATGGACTCTTGCCAATATGAAAGAAATGAATTTATCAGGTAAGTTCTTACATAAATTATGTTTTTAAATGTATCTGAAAGTGTCAGAATTTGCAAGGAATGGCCATTTTCCCAGCAGATTGAGACACAAACAAATTTTAGACAGGATAATACATCCTCAGATCTAAAGAGTCAATCTTTTACACGTCATACAAGACACAGTGAGAACCGACAGACCAACCCTCATTACACATAAAATACACAGAATCTCAGTTTCGTTACTGCAAACACACATACAACAAAAGAAAGCGTTTTACAAACGGAGCTTCTGTAACATTTTTTTTTTCTTTCTGTTCTCTGAATATGTGATCTGGTGTGTGCGCTCGGTGGCCCCCTTTCTATGCCCACAACATTCTTTAACACAGGAGCACATATTTTCACTGAATCTACAGAGCTGTGCTCACTGACAGTTTTTTAATCCCCCTCCCTTTCTGGAGTGGATGTCTCTCTGCCTGAAATGCTTCTGTCCTGAACAGAAACTGTTAACCCTTTTTGTAGCTACTAAAGATGCAACAACAGTGTCTTCCACCTGCTCTGTCTCCCTTCTTTGTGCCCCATTTAACGGGAGTTTCACCTTTAACTGGATTAGGGTTTGTAATACGTAAGGTATTCTTACCAGCACTAGATGGTACATGCTGAACAGATTTATACTTAATATTACATTTCTGAATCTCAGCATTACTATCACAATTTGTACTATGAGCAGCCCCCATTTCCACAACACAATAATAGCAGCAATAATAAAATGCGCAATCACGTAATATTTTCTAAGCACAGCACAGCACAGTACAGTACAGCACAGTTATATGGCAGTATCAACATAAGCAATCAAGCAAAAGCAGCACCAAATACCAATTCAATTCCAGTGATAGGTAACTCAAACTCTATTATAGGAATATATAGGGAAAACTTCAACACAGGTGAGACTCTAACTCACCGTAACACAGTGCTGCCCCTCCGCACGGGGGACTTAAACTGCCCGTCAAATGCACGCTAACTTTTGCGCCGTACTTGCGCTCTAGCAGGACTGTAACCTGTCTAGACTAGCAGGACTTTAAACCTGTCTAGAGGGGTTAATACAAATGCCGGCAGGACTTGAACCTCCGCAAACCTGCGCCTTTACCGCAGGAACCCCTTAACCCTTTATATATATATATATATATATATATATATCACCAACACCTATTATAATAAAATTTAGGCTCAGATTCACAGAGGGAAAAGTAGAGTAAAAAACACTTATCTACTTACCCAGTGCGAATCCCATGATCTGACACCAGAATTGTTAGGTGTTATTTTCGGGGGGGGGGGGGGGGGGGGGTGTCAGTCAGCACTTGGCCTGGATCATACACTGTCACCTGGAAATTAATGGGTTACTTGATGGGATATCCCAGAGAACAGGAATCAGACCACACAGCAATCAGTCTAACATCTGTTCTGTTTATTAGAAGATGAATAATACATTTTATAGGCAGTGGTTACAGCATATAGGGTTAACACAGTGACGTGTTCATAACTACACCATCTTACATAGTATTTCTGCAAGAACAAAGAAGCTCATTATAAATATAATTGGTAGAAAAGGAGTGTTAGGGAGTAATTTCTACAGAAATACCTAACTTCAGATAACAGTAAATCTGTGCCTCATAGCCCAGCACAAATCAAGGCCATGTGGGCATCTTATAGAGATAACGGGCTTCCAGGCGCATCGCCAGGAACATTCACAAGGCCATTCTAGCTATACAAAGATTCATAACATCTACATCTTTCTCACTACATAATAAGCTGTTATAATAAACCTTTCTTAGACAAGATGGATGCCTAAGACAAAATGGCACCTAAAACAAGATGGCGTCGGTAAGGCTAACATATCCTAACAGAAGTATATTGCAAAAATGCACAGATTTTTGTGCCTACAGTAGGGTTGCCACCTCGGCCATGTTTTCCTGGACACTTATGAGTTATACATGCTACAGGGTGTGCAGGTAGGAACATGTATTGTGTTTCTGGACAGCACTATTCATATTCCTCCCTGCACACCCTGTAGCATGAGTAACTTATAAGTGTTCTGTATTTTAAGGGACGGGTGGTAACCCTAGCCTACAGGCACCTGAGATGTAAATCCGGCCCTGACAACTTTTTTTATTAAACAAATGCTTGATGGTAACTGCAGGGAATAAAATGATTTTCTATATATTAACAATGTATATCAGCAATTAAACACAACATAGGAAAAGGTTTGTTTATAAAATCAGAGTTTTAACAGCATTTAAACTTTCAGATTGTTCACCAATACTATTATCTCCTCTGTTGTGTCCAATTAGGGGTTGATCAAAATTATCTAATACATTGATTAAAAAAAAAACACTATTTAATTAGCATGTGTCGGGGTAGTCTTGTAATTTGTAATTTTGGTGGGAATTGGAAAGGCTAACATTTTCAGTCTTAAGCTACAGAGAAATGTGGCAAAATACATCATACAAGGTGGGGTTTTTTTTGGGGGGGGGTTTCTTAGTACAGTCACCTCATTTTCTGGGGACATTTTTACACATAATTAGACCCCCCCAACCAGGCTATCTCCAGTTCTGAGTAGGACACAGTTATTTGTGGCTACATGCATTTACTGTGTCTGATTGGACAACCAGCCATTTTCTGCTATGATAAATTATTTATATATATATATATATATATATATATATATATATATGATTTATTACCTGAGCAATAAATACTGTTTAATAGTTACTAATGAGCAATACTATAATTATAAAGTGCACTAATAAATAAGAACCTTTAATTATTACATTAGAATGTGTCCTTAAAAAGGGACACAAGCCATTATTTATTTGCTGCATTTTAAAATGGGATTTTCCTGTTCTGAGGGTAAAAAGAAAAGAAAAACAAATGATATATTTTTATGTGTCTCCTAAATTAGTTTTGCGTAAAGGACCAGCTGTACACATATTTACTTAATCTAAGGTTGGAAATGTACAGCTTAAGCTAAGCCTTTTTCTTGTTTAAAAGGGGAAATGTATGGCATTGTATTGACGTTTAGTGTGGTATTTTACCTTATATGTGGATTATTTGAACTAATATAGGCATTTTCTGTACAACATTTTATATAAACTTCTCTAGCAAACCTGTTTTATGAGAAATTGGCCCTTACAGTGCTGTTGATTCTGGACACTGGACAAGCTAGTATGGCAAACAAAATACCAAAAATAAAATGTAGTGCTGTGAATTTCAGATATTTTTACAGCACTTTGTAAGATCGTAAAGTGTGTTTTTTTATATATCATTCTGAGGCATAATGCTCTCTTTTTAGAATTCCAGGTGTGTTTTACAGTTTAAGTATCACCTAAGGGGTGTAAAGACAACTTCATACCTGAACAAACAAGGGACATTGTACACCAGATTTTTCTTTGCAAAAATATTTTGTAGATGTAACATAAAATTAACTATACATTGTTACAAAAAAAACAAATAAACCACAAGGGCTATATATATATATATATATATATATATATATATATATATATTTTTTTTTTTTTTTTTTTTTTTGTAACAATGTATAGTATTACTTACATTGTGCTGATTACATACTCCTATCCAAGTCCCAAAGTTTTAAATGTATACTGATGTCTACAGACTCCAGCTTGCTTCTGTTTGTGTAAAGGGTCTTTTCATACACAGGGTTGGGGAGGAGTGTCTGCTTTTCCTGCTTTCTCTGCCCATTTCAGTGGGTGTCTCAGCCTAACCTCATCAACAGTGTTAAATTGGTATTTTCTAAGTATGTTTTAAAAAGGTTTTATAGCAGTATCTGTGCATATTCTTCATTATAATAGTGTATATTACATGCAATTATGTGAAAATTGGTGCAGACTATCCCTTTAAATATCTGTCTGGAGTTTCTGAAATTCACACAGAATAAAGTTTTGTACACCATGATCAGGTGACTTGTGTCCTTTTGTGGAGCTTTATTCAGCAGCCTATTTTTTAAATAGACTACAATTGCAGACTAGAAATGGTCAGAAAATGAATAGAAATTCCCTCTACTAATATATATAAATGACAAGAGTGTGTGTGAGGTGTGTGTGTATATATATATATATATATTTCTTTTTAAAGGCACAATGAGTCCACGGATCATCTTCATTACTTATGGGATATTCACCTCCTGGTCAGCAGGAGGAGGCAAAGAGCACCACAGCAGCTTCAAAGTATAAATGTCTTTCAAAGAAGATACTCATCCAGCTCTCTAAGCTAGGGTCAGGTAATTCAGCAGCTAATATGCAGGAGTCAAGTGACAACACAAAATCAGCCTAATCTTTACATTATTAGCCAGAGTCCACGGATCATCTTCATTACTTATGGGATATTCACCTCCTGGTCAGCAGGAGGAGGCAAAGAGCAACACAGCAGCTGTTAAATAGCTCCTCCCTTCCCTCCCACTCAGTCATTCTCTTTGCCTACATTAGTGATAGGAAGAGGTAAAGTGAGGTGTTAGAGAGGATGCTTTTGGGAGAAAGGTTCTTCAAGCAGTGGTGCCTTCCGTTTAGGTTCCCTGTCTTGTCCCTCCCTTATCATCTCTTTCCTCTAGCTTGGGTATTGTATCCCATAAGTAATGAAGATGATCTGTGGACTATGTATCTTTAAAAAGAAAAGAAAATGTATGCTTACCTGATAAATTTGTTTCTTTTTAGACACGATGAGTCCACGGCCCGCCCTGTTCTTTTAGACAGGTTGTTAATTATTGTAAACTTCAGACACCTCTGCACCTTGGCTTTTCCTTTCTCTTCCTAACTTCGGTCGAATGACTGGAGTGGGAGGGAAGGGAGGAGCTATTTAACAGCTGCTGGGGTGCTCTTTGCCTCCTCCTGCTGACCAGGAGGTGAATATCCCATAAGTAATGAAGATGATCCGTGGACTCATCGTGTCTAAAAAGAAACAAATTTATCAGGTAAGCATACTGATACAACGGTTCAATTTACACCGTTTCAGAATAACAACCTTTTTTCCCAGTCATGTGACTGCTATTGAAAAGCATTGAGAAGCAGTGCATTTATTAAAATAGCAAGTAGGTGGAGCTGTCCGCTTGTGTTGCAGCAAAGCCAAACAAGCTGAAATTAATCAGTATAACCAGACCTGAGCTATCGAGCATATTTCAGATTTATAGACAGGAAGATTCCTGTCTATAAATCAGTCCAGATTTAATGCATAGAAAGAACTGTTTGCAGAAAAATGCAAGTGAAGTCTGTGTTGTGTGATTATTTTATTAGGTTTATAATGCTGTTTAGCAAATGTTTTTGTTCATTTAACTTAGTTTAATTATATATTCTGTGTTGTGTGATTATTTTATTAGGTTTATAATGCTGTTTAGCATTTAAAGTCTTCATTTCAAAGCTTTAAAAATAATGTATTAGGTGTTACTTATGACAATTTTGAGAGGGGCCTGGAACCTATCTCCCTTACTTCCCATTGACTTTCATTATAAACTGGGTTTCAATTTACAACGGTTTCGATTTACAACCATTCCTTCTGGAACCTAACCCCGGCATAAACTGAGGGCTACCTGTATATATATATATATACACACACGTACTATTTTGTCTAATAATGTAAAGATTAGGCTGATTTTGTGTTGTCACTTGACTCCTGCATATTAGCTGCTGAATTACCTGACCCTAGCTTAGGGAGCTGGATGCGTATCTTTTTTGGTAGACATTTATACTTTGAATTGTGTGGGTTCATCTTGCATCACATGAAGAGGAAACCTTCAGATATGCAAGAGCTGCTGACTTCTAAAATATCCCTAAGGATCATTTCTGTATCCTTTCTTTCTTGCAGTGAAGCCACATATCCTGATTTGTTTAATAGGTCATCTTTCTTGCCATGAGATTGGCTTAAAGGGACATTAAACACTTTGAGATGGTAATATAAAATGATAAACTGTATATATAAATAAAACTCTGCTATATACTTTACTTATTTATTTTGCCCCCTTTCCTGTAATTCCATTTTGAATTGTGAGTTTTTTAGTTCCTGATAGAAATGGAAGTGCAGAACACTGTTATATTCCATTGGCTGCACACTCTAGTGACCTATTTATTTCTGACCCTAACTGGCCACAGCAGAGAAAGAAACCTAAGTTACAACATGGCAGCCCCCATTGCTTTATAGACACTAAACGTTTACACTTATTTAGTGACTATTTAAATAACTTATGAAAAAATACATCTACATGTTATTCTCAGACTAATCTTTTCTTTGGATGCTTCATTCAATCTAGCATTTATTTAGTGTTTAATGTCCCTTTAAAGAGAAATTAAACTGTAAAATGTGCTCCCTTTTAATGTGTTTGAAATCATCAGATTTATTGTTCACAAGTAACACATTTTTCCTTTATTTTCTTATTTGTAAATGGCTGCTTTTTTAAATGAGACCACCACTTAAAGTTAGAAATGCTATGTAAACGAGAATCAGCCGTAGAAATCAACTTCCCACAGAGGGGTGAACGAGAGAGAGCCCAGTCTATTTGAAATTATGTTCCTGTAGTTGCTCTGAATACAATGAACCATTATCAGCTGTTTACCAGATCCTCCATATAAATCCAGTGTCGTCCATTGGGGTTTAGATTCTGGTTCCTCAAATAGAAGTTGACTTTGTTTTAACACTAGACTATAAGGTACAAACAAGCAGTAGAAACAAGCAGTTTGAAGAGGGAAGACCATGTTTTTTTAATAGCAATACCAAAGTGAGAAAGTAAAAACACAATTATATGAAGCAGGTCTACCTATCTCCAAAAACTGCTCCCAGGTATAAATACACCTAACATTTATAGTACTATTAGGTCAATAAATTACACCAGCAATAGAAAGTCATATACAGTATCAAGTTTGAGCATATACTTATATAATACAATATGCTGTTCAAACATTTTGTTGAAGTCGAAATAGGCCATTTCTATGTGTTTAACCAACAAGCAAGGAGCACTCAAAGTCCTACTCTCAAAGCAGATGTCTTTGATACCACTTGCTAGGCCTAAGCGATCACTAGATAATTCAATATTTGATACATAATAAGTGAATTATTTAAAATTGCTGATAAATAATCAATATTTGTCCTTTCCTGCAGCTAAACACAGGTGGATTTGCCAGTCCCTTAAGGCAATCTGATGAGAATGCATCTTAACTCATCAGATTTGTTCCCGGAAGAGGAACTGATTAAACAAACTGCTATTTACACCTGTGCTTAGATACTGGATCAGATAAGTGGTGTATGGATTAGTTTAACTCCTTAAAGGGACAGTAAAGTCATAATTAGACATTCATGATTTAGACAGAACATACAATTTTAAACAAATTTACAGTTTACTTCTAGTATTTAATTTGCATTATTCTCTTGTTATCCTTTGCTGAAAGGTTTATCTATCTAAGCTCAGGAGCAGCAAAGAATCTAGGTTCTAGCTGCTGATTGGTGGCCGCATATATATACTGATTGTCATTGGCTCACCCATGTGTTCGGTTAGAAACCAGTAGTGCAATGCTGCTCCTTCAACAAATGATACCAAGAGAATGAAGCAAATTTTATAATAGAAGTAAACTGGAAAGTTGTTTAAAATTGTATGTTCTGCCTAATTCATGAAAGAAAAATATGGGGTTTCATGTCCCTTAAAGATAAACCACTCCCCTATGGACATCATTAGAAGCTGATATAAGGGGGTCCACCCATACAGACGACATTCTGTGGAGCAAATATACTACAGAGGGTTCATCCAACAACACTCGATCCCATATTCTAGACAACACCACTCACTTATGGACTCTACTGGCCAAACAACAGAAATTACTACCTCACCACTCATTACAGTGCCCAATCAGGTATCTTATCCCAAGAGATATTCAGACTCTAACTGACAAATGGGCTAACAAAGGTTTGTACAGAGTGGCGAATTGGTTGGAAGGGAAGACACCCAAGACTTTCACCCAAATACAGGCACAAATAGACCCAATCAAGTTGCAGTGGTTCCATTACCTCCAGGTTAACTCGATCATCCAACAATACATTAGGGAACCCCGTCCTAGCCTACCCACAGTTCTAGAAAAACTGCTGAGTACCACACATAGACCTAAACAGGCGATATCCAATATTTACTTGGAAATACAATCATTGAATAGTAAAACTAAACCCAATATAATTATTAAATGGGAGGAGGATTTACACATGACCAAAGATAAAAAATGGTGGGATGGAATCTTTCACTCAGCATGCTCAGGCCTCTTGAGTGCAGATCTCAGGGAAAACACAATCAAAACGTTGTTCAGATGGTACCTAACTCCAGTTAAAACCCAACACATGTCCCCCACTAACAACAGACTCTGCTACAGGGGTTGCGGGGAAATAGGCTCCTACCAACATATGTGGTGGGACTGCACCATTATACAACCGATATGGGCTCAGTTGTCTTCCCTCCTAGGTTCAGTACTGGAGGAACAGATTCAACTGACACCTGCACAGGCCCTATTACACGTACCGCTACACCGATTTAATAAACACATAAACACATTCATCAAGATCACCTGCACGGTCACTAGAATGAGCATAGCCAAGTACTGGAAAATTAAAGCTCCCCCATGGGAGGAAGTTAAAAACAAAATAGCACTAACTTACCGCATGTACGAAACTGCCTCTAAAATCCTGGATTCTCAAACACAGTTTGAGAGAGTCTGGTTCTATTGGACACTTAACGGGAACCCTGCCACATAAACATTATAAGGTTATTCTCAAAACTAGAATCAACTGGCCTTAATACTGGGGGGGGGGGGGGCCTCGGCATCCTACTTTACTTTAGTCTTCTTTACCTAGCCAATCAAGGAGTAGTTCGCATAGCTCACACACTGACAACGGCTAGACACTTCATATACTTCCTATGACTTCTCTTCTTCTCTTCTTTTACCTTTCTTTTCACTACTTACCTTCTATTACACTAGAATCGTTACATGGTTTAAATTGCAGGCTGTTCTGTTTTTCTCTACAATGGGACAAAATCTGGCTTTCTAAGACTGATGATATGGACAAAGATAGGTGCAGGGCCTGGTCCTCAGGTTCTTGTTTGGACTGATACCTTTTCAACATTATATGACATTAACAGAGATTAAGAGTTTTTAAAGCTATCCTGCTCATTCTGTATATGTCTATAAACCTTTTGTTAATAAGCCAGAAATGATTGTTGTAACATGATGAACCATGGTTTTTGTTTCTTCTCTCTGATTTAATATACCAATAAAAACGATTTAAACATAAAGATAAACCACTCCACAACCTTTTGGCCAAAGCTGTTTTTAGTCTTGCACTTGCTGACTTTTACACATCAGATATTTTGCTATTAACCCCTTAATGACCGGACCATTTTTCAATTTTCTTACCCTTAATGACAATGGCTATTTTTACATTTCTGCAGTGTTTGTGTTTAGCTGTAATTTTCCTCTTACTCATTTACTGTACCCACACATATTATATACCGTTTTTCTCGCCATTAAATTGACTTCTAGAGATACCATTATTTTCATCATATCTTATAATTTACTATAAAAAAAATGATAAAATATGAGGAAAAAATTGAAAAAAACACACTTTTTCTAACTTTGACCCCCAAAATCTGTTACACATCTACAACCACCAAAAAACACCCATGCTAAATAGTTTCTAAATTTTGTCCTGAGTTTAGAAATACCCAATGTTTACATGATCTTTGCTTTTTTTGCAAGTTATAGGGCCATAAATACAAGTAGCACTTTGCTATTTCCAAACCACTTTTCTCTTGTAAGGTGTATCCAGTCCATGGATCATCCAGGAAGTTGCAAGAGGACACCCACAGCAGAGCTGTCTATATAGCTCCTCCCCTAACTGCCATATCCAGTCATTCTCTTGCAACTCTCAACAAGCATGGAGGTAGTAAGAGAGAAGTGGTGAAATGTAGCTGTTATTTTGCTTCAATCAAAAGTTTATTATTTTTAAATGGTACCGGAGTTGTACTATTTTGTTCCAGGCAGAAAAATAGAAGAATCTGCCTGTGATTTCTATGATCTTAGCAGGTTGTAACTAAGATCCATTGCTGTTCTCACACATGACTGAAGAGAGAGGTAACTTCAGCGGGGGAATGGCGTGCAGGTTATCCTGCTATGAGGTATGTGCAGTTAAAATTATTTTCTAGAAGATGTGAATGCTAGAAAAATGCTGCTGATACCAAATTTATGTAAGGTAATCCTGAATACAGTGATTTAATAGCGACTGGTATCATGCTTACTTTCTGAGGTAATACTCTTTTATATTTACAATATAAAATGTTTGCTGGTATGTTTAAACGTTTTTATATATACTTTGGTGATAAAACTTTATTGGGGCCTAGTTTTTTTTCCACATGGCTGGCTTAAATTTGCCTAGAAACAGTTTCCTGAGGCATTCCACTGTGTTACTATGAGTGGGAGGGGCCTAATTTAGCACTTTTTTGCGCAGTAACTTTTACAGACTGAGACATCCAGCTTCCTCCAGGAGTCCCCTGAATGCTATAGGACCTCTCTCAAGGGCTCTTAGGCTTTCCAAAATCGTTTGTTGGGGAAGGTAGGCCCACAGCAAGGCTGTGGCAGTTTGGTGTGCTGTTAAAAAACGTCTATATCGTTTTTTTTATTCGTTTTTTGAACTAAGGGGTTAATCATCAATTTGCAAGTGGGTGCAATGCTCTGTTAGCTTATTATACACACTGTAAAAAATTTGTTTGATTTACTACCTTTTTTCACTGTTTTTCAAATTCTGACAAAATTTGTTTCTCTTAAAAGCACAGTATCGTTTATTATATTTGCTTGTTAACTTGATTTAAAGTGTTTTCCAAGCTTGCTAGTCTCATTGCTAGTCTGTACAAACATGTCTGACATAGAGGAAACTCCTTGTTCATTATGTTTAAAAGCCATGGTGGAACCCCCTCTTAGAATGTGTACCAAATGTACTGATTTCACTTTAAGCAATAAAGATCATATTCTGTCTTTAAAAAATTTATCACCAGAGGAATCTGACGAGGGGGAAGTTATGCCGACTAACTCTCCCCACGTGTCAGATCCTTTGACTCTCGCTCAAGGGACTCACGCTCAAATGGCGCCAAGTACATCTAGGGCACCCATAGCGTTTACTTTACAAGACATGGCGGCAGTCATGGAAAATACACTGTCAGCGGTATTAGCCAGACTACCTGAATTTAGAGGAAAGTGAGATAGCTCTGGAGTTAGACGAAATACAGAGCATACTGACGCTTTAAGAGCTATGTCTGATACTGCCTCACAATATGCAGAAGCTGAAGAAGGAGAGCTTCTTTCTGTGGGTGATGTTTCTGACTCAGGGAAGAAGATGCAACCTGATTCTGATATCTCTACATTTAAATTTAAGCTTGAACACCTCCGCGTGTTACTCAGGGAGGTTTTAGCTGCTCTGAATGACTGTGATACAATTGCAGTGCCAGAGAAATTGTGTAGACTGGATAAATACTATGCAGTGCCGGTGTGTACTGATGTTTTTCCTATACCTAAAAGGTTTACAGAAATTATTACTAAGGAATGGGATAGACCAGGTGTGCCGTTCTCTCCCACTCCTATTTTCAGAAAGATGTTTCCAATAAATGCCACCACACGGGACTTATGGCAGACAGTTCCTAAGGTGGAGTTAGCAGTTTCTACTCTAGCAAAGCGTACTACTATCCCTGTCGAGGACAGTTGTGCTTTTTTAGATCCAATGGATAAAAAGTTAGAGGGTTACCTTAAGAAAATGTTTATTCAACAAGGTTTTATCCTACAGCCCCTTGCATGCATTGCTCCTGTCACTGCTGCTGCGGCGTTCTGGTTTGAGTCTCTGGAAGAGGCTTTACAGGTAGCGACTCCATTGGATGACATACTTGACAAGCTTAGAGCCCTTAAGCTAGCCAATTCTTTTGTTTCTGATGCCATTGAGCGCTATGGCTTAAATCATGGTCAGCTGACGTTACTTCAAAGTCTAAGCTGCTTAACATTCCCTTCAAGGGGCAGACCCTATTCTGGCCTGCTTTGAAGGAGATTATTGCTGATATCACCGGAGGAAAAGGTCATGCCCTTCCTCAGGATAGGTCCAAATCAAGGGCCAAACAGTCTAATTTTCGTGCCTTTCGAAACTTCAAGGCAAGTGCGGCATCAACTTCCTCTAATGCAAAACAAGAGGGAACTTTTGATCAGTTCAAGACGGTCTGGAGACCTAACCAGACCTGGAACAAAGGTAAGCAGGCCAAAAAGCCTGTTGCTGCCTCTAAGACAGCATGAAGGAACGGTCCCCTATCCGGTAACGGATCTAGTAGGGGACAGACTTTCGCCCAGGCGTGGGCATGAGATGTCCAGGATCCCTGGGCGTTGGAAATTATATCCCAGGGATATCTTCTGGACTTCAAGGCTTCCCCCCCAAAAGGGAGATTTCACCTTTCACAATTATCTGCAAACCAGATAAAGAGAGAGGCATTCTTACACTGTGTACAAGACCTCCTAGTTATGGGAGTGATCCATCCAGTTCCAAAGGAGGAACAGGGACAGGGATTTTACTCAAATCTGTTTGTGGTTCCCAAAAAAGAGGGAACCTTCAGACCAATTTTGGATCTAAAGATCTTAAACAAATTCCTCAGAGTTCCATCATTCAAGATGGAGACTATTCGTACCATCCTACCTATGATCTAGGAGGGTCAATACATGACTACAGTGGATCTAAAGGATGCTTATCTTCACATTCCGATACACAAAGATCATCATCGGTTTCTCAGGTTTGCCTTCCTAGACAGGCATTACCAGTTTGTAGCTCTTCCCTTTGGGTTAGCTACAGCCCCAATAATTTTTACGAAGGTTCTGGGATCGCTTCTGGCGGTCCTAAGGCCGCGGGGCATAGCAGTGGCCCCTTATTTAGACGACATCCTGATTCGGACGTCAAACTTCCAAATTGCCAAGTCTCATACGGACATAGTGTTGGCATTTCTGATGTCGCATGGGTGGAAGGTGAACGAGGAAAAGAGTTCTCTATTCCCCCTCACAAGAGTTTCCTTCCTAGGGACTCTGATAGATTCTGTAGAAATGAAAATTTACCTGACGGAGTCCAGGTTATCAAAACTTCTAAATTCCTGCCATATTCTTTATTCCATTCCTCGCCCTTCGGTGGCTCAGTACATGGAAGTAATCGACTTAAGCGGCAATGGACATAGTGCCGTTTGCACGCCTACATCTCAGACCCCTGCAACTCTGCATGCTCAGTCAGTGGAATGGGGATTACACAGATTTTTCCCCTCTACTAAATCTGGATCAAGAGACCAGGGATTCTCTTCTCTGGTGGCTATCTCGGGTCCATCTGTCCAAAGGTATGACCTTTCGCAGGCCAGATTGGACAATTGTAACGACAGATGCCAGCCTTCTAGGTTGGGGTGCAGTCTGGAACTCCCTGAAGGCTCAGGTATCGTGGACTCAGGAGGAGTCACTCCTTCCAATAAATATTCTGGAACTGAGAGCGATATTCAATGCTCTTCAGGGTTGGCCTCAGTTAGCAACTATGAGCTTCATCAGATTTCAGTCGGACAACATCACGACTGTGGCTTACATCAACCATCAAGGGGGAACAAGGAGTTCCCTAGCGATGTTAGAAGTCTCAAAGATAATTCGCTGGGCAGCGATTCATTCTCATGGTGTCTCGCCAGAACGCCAAGCTTCCTTGTTACGGATCCAGGTCCAGGGATCCCAAGGCGACGCTGATAGATGCTCTAGCAGCGCCCTGGTCTTATGTGTTTCCACCGTTTCCTCTGCTCCCTCGTCTGATTGCCAAGATCAAGCAGGAGAGAGCATCAGTGATCTTGATAGCGCCTGTGTGGCCATGCAAGACCTGGTATGCAGATCTAGTGGACATGTCATCCTTTCCACCTTGGAATCTGCCACCTTGGAATCTGCCGTTAAGACAAGACCTTCTACTACAAGGTCCTTTCAATCATCCAAATCTAATTTCTCTGAGACTGACTGCCTGGAGATTGAATGCTTGATGTTATCAAAGCGTGGCTTCTCTGAGTCAGTCATTGATGCCTTAATACAGGCACGAAAGCCTGTCACCAGGAAAATTTACCATAAGATATGGCGTAAATATCTTTATTGGTGTGAATCCAAGGGTTACTCATGGAGTAAGGTCAAGATTCACAGGATATTACCCTTTCTCCAAGAAGGATTGGAAAAGGGATTGTCAGCTAGTTCTTTAAAGGGACAGATTTCTGCTCTGACTATTCTTTTGCACAAGCGTCTGGCGGATGTTCCAGACGTTCAGGCATTTTGTCAGGCTTTAGTTAGAATCAAGCCTGTGTTTAAACCTGTTGCTCCGCCATGGAGCTTAAATTTGGTTCTTAAGGTTCTTCAAGGAGTTCCGTTTGAACCTCTTCATTCCATAGATATCAAACTTTTATCTTGGAAAGTTCTGTTTTTGGTAGCTATTTCCTCGGCTCGTAGAGTCTCCGAGTTATCTGCTTTACAATGTGATTCTCCTTATCTGATCTTCCATGCGGATAAGGTAGTCCTGTGTACCAAACCTGGGTTTTTACCTAAGGTGGTATCTAATAAGAATATCAATCAAGAGATTGTTGTTCCATCTTTGTGTCCTAATCCTTCTTCAAAGAAGGAACGTGTATTACACAATCTGGACGTGGTTTGTGCTTTAAAGTTTTACTTACAAGCTACTAAAGATTGAGACTGCTGGCCAGCAGCCTCCAGAAAGGATTACAGCTCATTCTACTAGAGCTGTGGCTTCCACATGGGCCTTTAAAAATGAGGCTTCTGTTGAACAGATTTGCAAGGCGGCGACTTGGTCTTTGCTTCATACTTTTTCAAAATTCTGCAAATTTGATACTTTTGCTTCTTCGGAGGCTATTTTTGGGAGAAAGGTTTTACAGGCAGTGGTACCTTCCGTTTAAGTACCTGCCTTGTCCCTCCCTTCATCCGTGTACTTTAGCTTTGGTATTGGTATCCCACAAGTAATGGATGATCCGTGGACTGGATACACCTTACAAGAGAAAACATAATTTATGCTTACCTGATAAATTTATTTCTCTTGTGGTGTATCCAGTCCACGGCCCGCCCTGTCATTTTAAGGCAGGTATTTTTTAACTTTCAACTACAGTCACCACTGCACCCTATGGTTTCTCCTTTCTCTGCTTGTTTTCGGTCGAATGACTGGATATGGCAGTTAGGTGAGGAGCTATATAGACAGCTCTGCTGTGGGTGTCCTCTTGCAACTTCCTGTTGGGAAGGAGAATATCCCACAAGTAATGGATGATCCGTGGACTGGATACACCACAAGAGAAATAAATTTATCAGGTAAGCATAAATTATGTTTTTTTCAAGATTAGCGCTAGTTACATTGGAACACTGATATCTGTCCGGAATCTCTGAATATCCCTTGACATGTATATATATTTTTTTAGAAGACAACCCAAAGTATTGATTTATGCCCATTTTGATATTTTTCATGCCACCATTTCACTGCCAAATGCGAGCAAATAAAAAAAAATTGTTCACTTTTTCACAAATTTTGTCACAAACTTTAGGTTTCTCACTGAAATTATTTATAAACAGTTTGTGCAATTATGGCACAAATGGTTGTAAATGCTTCTCTGGGATCCTCTTTGTTCAGAAATAGCAGACATATATGGCTTTGGCATTGCTTTTTGGTAATTAGAAGGCCACTAAATGCCGCTGTGCACCACACGTGTATTATGCCCAGCAGTGAAGGGGTTAATTAGGGAGCTTGTAGAGACCTTGAAGGGTTAATTTTAGCTTTAGTGTAGTGTAGTAGACAACCCAAAGTATTGATCTAGGCCCATTTTGGTACATTTCATGCCACCATTTCACCGCCAAATGCGAGCAAATAAAAAAAAAGGTTACATTTTTCACAATTTTAGGTTTCTCACTGAAATTATTTACAAACAGCTTGTGCAATTATGTCACAAATGGTTGTAAATGCTTCTCTGGGATCTCCTTTGTTCAGAAATAGCAGACATATATGGCTTTGGCGTTGCTTTTTGGCAATTAGGAGACCACTAAATGCTGCTGCGCACCACACTTGTATTATGCCCAGCAGTTAAGGGGTTAATTAGGTAGCTTGTAGAGAGCTTGCAGGGTTAATTTTAGCTTTAGTGTAGAGATCAGCCTCCCACCTGACACATCCCACCCCCTGATCCCTCCCAAACAGCTCTCTTCCCTCCCCCACCCCACAATTGTCCCCGCCATCTTAAGTACTGGCAGAAAGTCTGCCAGTACTAAAATAAAAGGTGTTTTTTATTTATTTATTTTTTATTTTTTTTAATTATTCATCTGTGATGGACCCCTGCCTTAGCCCCCAACCTTCCTGATCCCCCTCAAACAGCTCTCTAACCCTCCCAACCTACCTATTTGCCACCATCTTGGGTACTGGCAGCTGTCTGCCAGTACCCAGTTTTCCCCAAAAAAGAAAGGTTTTTTTTTTTAGTTTTTTTTTCTTAAATACAGCGTTTTCTGTAGTGTAGCTGCCCCCCCCCAATAACCCCATCCCCCTACCCTAGCAGATCCTATTATTTAAAAAAAAAAAAAAAAACGTTTTCTTCCCCCCTCTCTCTTCTCTAATCATTGGTAGCAGTGGTTGCTGCGCGCGCGCCCCCGCATGCCCCCCTCCGCACGCTCCCAGCATCCGGCGTGCACAAAGCACTTGCAGGAACCGGATGCCGGGGAGCGATGGGCCGCCCACCCGCCTCCCTTGTAAGCTCCCACCCACCAACGAACGGCACCATCGCTACCGGTGCAGAGAGGGCCACAGAGTGGCTCTCTCTGCATCGGATGCTTTTTAAAGGGTATTGCAGGATGCCTCAATATCGAGGCATCACTGCAATACCCTGAGAGCTGCTGGAAGCGATTGCGATCGCTTCCAGCACTCTCTTAGACAACTGACGTACCAGGTACGTCCATTGTCACTATCAGTTTTTGCAGGACGTACCTGGTACGTCAGTTGTCATTAAGGGGTTAAAGGGACACTGAACCCAATTTTTTTCTTTCATAATTCAGATAGAGTATGAAATTTTAATCAACTTTCTTATTTACTCCTATTATCAATTTTTAAAAGCAGGAATGTAAAACTTAGCAGCCAGCCCATTTTAGGTTTAGCACCATGGATAGTGCTTGCATAACCTAGGTTCTCAACCAAAAATGGGACGCCTCCTATGCATCATATTCCTGCTTTTTAAATAAAGATAGCAAGAGAACAAAGAAAAATTGATAATAGGAGTAAATTAGAAAGTTGCTTAAAATTACATGCTTTATCTGAATCATGAAAGAAATAATTTGGGTTTAGTGTCCCTTTAAGTTCACATACAAATCATACCTTGTTTTTTATTAGCAGACTAATCACTTTCAGAAAATACCTTTTAGTTTTCTGAAATACCCAAATATGGGAAACAACCACCATATCAAATGTAAAAAATTACTACATTTTGTGTCATTTTTCCACAGTAAACAGCAGCATGAGAGTTTTCTCTTGTTAAGTGTATCCAGTCCACGGATCATCCATTACTTATGGAATATATTCTCCTTCCCAACAGGAAGCTGCAAGAGTCCACCCACAGCAAAGCTGCTATATAGCTCCTCCCCTAACTGCCATATTCAGTCATTCTCTTGCAAGCCTCAACATAGATAGGAGGTTGTGAGAGTCTGTGGTGCTTTCTACTTAGTTTATTCTTCAATCAAAAGTTTGTTATTTTTAAATGGCACCGGAGTGTGCTGTTTATCTCAGGCAGTATTTGGAAGAAGAATCTGCCTGCGTTTTTCTATGATCTTAGCAGTCGTAACTAAGATCCATTTGCTGTTCTCACACATTCTGAGGAGTGAGGTACTTCAGAGGGGGAATGGCGTGCAGGTTTTCCTGCAGATAAGGTATGTGCAGTAAAATATTTTTCTAGGAATGGAATTGACTAAGAAAATACTGCTGATACCGAAGTAATGTAAGTAAAGCCTTAAATGCAGCGATAGCGACTGGTATCAGGCTTATTAATAGAGATACATACTCTTGTAAAAATGTGTTTTAAAACGTTTGCTGGCATGTTTAATAGTTTTTTAACATATGTTTGGTGATAAAACTTATTGGGGCCTAAGTTTTTTCCACATGGCTGGCTTAAATTTTGCATAGAAACAGTTAACTGAAGCTTCCCACTGTTGGCTGTGGCAGTTTGTTGTGTCTGTTTTTAAAAACGTCTATGTCATTTTTTTGATCTGTTTTTTGCATTAAGGGGTTAATCATCCATTTGCAAGTGGGTGCAATGCTCTGTTACCTTATTACATGTACTGTAAAAATTTCGTTTGTTTTACTGCCTTTTTTTCACTGTTTTTCAAATTTTGACAAAATTTGTTTCTCTTAAAGGCACAGTAACGTTTTATATATTTGCTTGTTAACTTGATTTAAAGTGTTTTCCAAGCTTACTAGTCTCATTATTAGTCTGTTCTAACATGTCTGACATAGAGGAAGCTCTGTGTTCATTATGTTTTAAAGCCATGGTGGAACCCCATCTTAGAATGTGTACCAGATGTACTGATTTCATGTTAAACAATAAAGATCATTTTTTGTTTTTAAAAACATTATCACCAGAGGATTCTGTCGTGGGGGTAGTTATGCCGACTAACTCTCCGCACGTGTCAGACCTTTTGACTCCCGCTTTAGGGACTCACGCTCAAATGGCGCCAAGTACATCAAGGGCACCCATAGCGTTTCTTTTACCAGGGGATTCTGTTGAGGGGAAAGTTATGCCGACTAACTCTCCCCACGTGTCAGACCCTTCGACTCCCGCTTCAGGGACTCACGCTCAAATGGCTCCAAGTACATCAAGGGCGCCCATAGCGTTTATTTTACAAGACATGGCAAAGGTGGTGAATAATATTCTGGCAGCAGTATTAGTCAGACTACCTGAAATTAAAGGAAAGCAGTTAGCTCTGGGGGTAGATACAGAGCATACAGACGCTTTTAGAACCATGTATGATACTACCTCACAATATGCTTAGTCTGTGGGTGATTTTTTTTTTTTTTTTTTTGACTCAGGGAAGATGATTTAACCTGATTCTGATATTTCTACATTTAAAATTTATGCTTGAGAACCTCCACTTGTTGCTCAGGGAGGCTTTGGCTGCTCTGAATGAATGTGTACAATCGCAGGGCCAGAGAAATTGTGTAGACTGGATAAATAATATGCAGTGCCGGTGTGTACTGATGTTTTTCCAATACCTAAAGAGGTTTACTAAATTTTTTTTAATAAGGAATGGGATAGACCAGGTGTGCCGTTCTCTTCCCCTCCTATTTTTTAGAAGAATGTTTTCTAATAGTTACCACCACACGGGACTTCTGGCAGACAGTTCCTAAGGTGGAGAGAAGAGTTTCTACTCTAGCTAAGCGTACCACTACCTCTGACGAGGACAGTTGTGCTTTTTAGATCCAATGGATAAAAAATGTTTATTCAACAGGGTTTTATCCTGCAGCCCCTTGCATACATTGCTTCTGTCACTGCTGCTGCGGCGTTCTGGGTTGAGTCTCTTGATGAGGCTTTACAGTTAAGCGACTCCATTGGATGAATATATTTGACAAGCTTATGCTAGCCAATTCCTTTGTTTTCTGATGCCTTGTTCATTTGACTAGACTAACGGGTAAGAATTCTGTTTTTTACTATACTGGCGCGCAGAGCGCTATGGCTTATATCATGGTCAGCTGTCGTGACTTTAATAAATAAGCTACTTAACTTCCCTTCAAGGGGCAGACCCTATTCGGGCCTGGTTTGAAGGAGATTATTGCTTATATCACTGGAGGAAAAGGTCATGCCCTTCCTCAGGATAGGTCCAAATCAAGGGCAAAAAAAAAAAGAAAAAAAAAAAAAAAAAAAGAAAAGGTCTAATTTTCGTGCTTTTTAAAAACTTCAGGGCAGGTGTGGCATCCTCTTCCTCTAAGGCAAAACAAGAGGGAATTTTTGCTCAGTCCAAGGCGGTCTGGAGACAATCGGACCTGGAAAAAAGATAAGCAGGCCAAGGAGCCTGCTGCTGCCTCTAAGGCAGCATGAAGGAACGGACCCCTATCCGGTAACGGATCCTATAGGGGGCAGACTTTCATTCTTCGCCCAGGCGTGGGCAAGAGATGCCCAGGATCCCTAGGCATTGGAATTTATATCCCAGAGATATCTTCTGGATTTCAAAGATTCCCCCCCCAAAAAAGGGGAGATTTCGCCTTTCACAATTATCTGCAAACCAGATAAAGAAGGAGGCATTCTTACATTGTGTACGAGATCCATCCAGTTCCAAGAGAGGAACAGGGACAGAGTTTTTACTCAAATCTGTTTGTGGTTCCCAAGGAGAGGGAACCTTCAGACCTATTTTGGATCTAAAGATCTTAAACAAATTCCTCAGAATTCCGTCATTTAAGATGGAAACTATTCGTACCATCTTAACTATGATCCAGGAGAGTCAATAGAGGACTACAATGGATTTGAAGGATGCTTATCCTCACATTGTGATGCATAAAGATCACCATCGTTTTTCAGGTTTGCCTTTCTAGACAGGCATTACCAGTTTGTAGCTCTTTCCTTTGGGATATCTACAGCCCCAAGAATCTTTATGGAGGTTCTGGGGTCACTTTGGCGGTCGGGGCATAGAAGTGGCCCCTTATTTAGACGACATCCTGATACAGGCGTCAAACATCCAAATTGCCCAGTCTCATACGGACGTAGTACTGGCATTTCTGAGATCACATGGGTGGAAAGTGAACAAGGAAAGAGTTCTCTATCCCCAATCTCAAGGGTTTCCCTCCTAGGGACTCTGATAGATTCTGTAGAAATGAAAATTTACCTGACGGAGTCCAGGTTGTCAAAGTTTCTAAATTTCTGCCGTGTTTTTTTCATCCCATCCGCGCCCTTCGGTGGCTCAGTACATGAATGAAATCGGCTTAATGGTAGCGGCAAGGGACATAGTACCGTTTGCACGTCTACATTTCAGACCGCTGCAACTATGCATGCTCAGTCAGAGGAACGGGGATTACACAGATTTGTCCCCCTGTTAAACCTGGACCAAGAGACCAGAGATTCTCTTCTCTGGTGACTATGTCGGGTCCATCTGTCCAAGGGTATGACCTTCCGCAGGTCAGATGGGACAATTGTTACAATAGATGCCAGCCTTTTAGGTTGGGATGCAGTCTGGAACTCCCTGAAGGCTCAGGGATAGTGGACTTAGGAGGAGACCCTCCTTCTAATAAATATTCTGGAACTGGGAGTGATATTCCATGCTCTTCAGACTTGGCCTCAGTTAGCAACTCTGAGGTACATCATACTCAGTCGGACAATATACACGACTGTGGCTTACATCAGCCATCAAGGGGGAACAGAAGTTCCCTAGCGATGTTAGAAGTCTTACAATAATTCACTGGACAGAGACTCACTCTTGTCTATCAGCTATCCATATCCCAGGTGTTGAGAACTGGGAGGTGGATTTTCTAAGTCGTCAGACTTTTCTTCCGGGGGAGTGGGATTTCCTCCGGAGGTCAAGACCAAGCAGGAGAGGGCTTTGGTGTTTTTGACAGCGCCTGCGTAGCCACGCAGGACCTGGTATGCAGATCTGGTGGACATGTCATCCTTTCCATCACAGTCTCTGCTTCTGAGACAGGTCCCTCTACCTCAGGGTCCTTTCAACCATCTAAATAGAATCAATCTGAGATGGACTGCCTGGAGACTGAACGCTTGATGTTATCAAAGCATGGCTTCTCCGAGTCAGTCATTGATACCTTAATACAGACATGAAAGCCTGTCTCTAGGAAAATTGAACATAGATATGGTGTAAATATCTGATTGTTATGAATCCAAGGGTTACTCATGGAGTAAAGTCTGGATTCCCAGGATATTATCTTTTCTCCAAGATGTTTTTGAGAAAAGGGTTGTCAGCTAATTCCTTAAAAGGGGACAGATTTTTACTCTGTCTATTTTTTTGCACAAGCATCTGGCAGGTATTCTAGACGTTCAGGCATTTGGTCAGGCTTTGGTTAGATCCAAGCCTGTGTTTAAAACTGTTGCTCCGCCATGGAGCTTAAACCTGATTCTTAAGGTTCTTCAAGAAGTTCCGTTTGAACCTTTTTTGTTCCATAGATATCAATCTTTATCTTGGAAAGTTCCTTTTGGGTAGCTAATTCCTCGACTCGTAGAGTCTCCAAGTTATCTGTGTTACAATGTGATTCTCCTTATCTGGTCCTTCGTACGGATAAGGTAGTCCTGCGTACCAACCTGGGTTTTTTCCAAAGGTGGTATCTAACAAGTACATCACTCAAGAGATAGTTGTTCCATGCTTGTATCCTAATCCTTCCTCAAAGAAGGAACGTCTATTACACAATATTGGACGTGGTTTGTGCTTTAAAGTTTTACTTACAAGCTACTACAGTTTTCATCAAACGTTCACCTTGTTTGTTGTCTATTCTGGACAGAGGAGAGGTCAAAAGACTTCAGCAGCCTCTCTGTCTTTTTGGTTAAAAAGCATAATTCATTTAGCTTATGAGACTGCTGGACAGCAGCCTCCTGAAGGGATTACAGCTCATTCTACTAGAGCTGTGGTTTTCACTTGGGCCTTTTTTAAATGTGGCTTCTGTTGAACAGATTTACAAGACGGAGTCTTGGTCTGCGCTTCATACTTTTCAAATTTAACAAATTTGATACCTTGCTTCTTCGGAGGCTATTTTTGGGAGAAAGGGTTTTTTACAGGCAGTGGTAACTTCAGTTTAAGTACCTGCCTTGTCCCTCCCATCATCCGTGTACTTTAGCTTTGGTATTGGTATTCCATAAGTAATGGATGATCCGTGGACTGGATACACTTAACAAGAGAAAACATAATTTATGCTTACCTGATAAATTTATTTCTCTTGTAGTGTATCCAGTCCACGGCCCGCCCTGTCACTTTAAGGCAGGTAATTTTTTCATTTGAACTACAGTCACCACTGCACCCTATGGTTTTCCTTTCTCTGCATGTTTTCGGTCGAATGACTGAATATGGCAGTTAGGGGAGGAGCTATATAGCAGCTTTGCTATGGGTGGACTCTTGCAGCTTCCTGTTGGGAAGGAGAATATATTCCATAAGTAATGGATGATCCGTGGACTGGATACACTACAAGAGAAATAAATTTATCAGGTAAGCATAAATTATGTTTTTTCCTAAAGATTTCAAGCTCTTTTGTTTCACATTTAGAAAGCATTTACCTTCACTATGCATCAACATTTAGTATTTTGTTTTTGTAATAACATTATTTTTATTGAAGTATAAAGAGTTACAAAAACAAAACATTCTAAACAAAAAGCTTCACACATTGTAACTGAAAATAATACAGGAATTTTGTCAATAATAGTCAGGTATTACTGCACTTACAAAGAAAGGTGTATATGTGCGCTCCAGAGCTATGGGGTCAATGAGGGACACATTTAGACAGTTTATTGCCTATAATCTGAAATGCTTAGAGCGATAAATCATAACAGAGAAAATGTGAATTATATAAAAATATTTTATTATTATACCCAGGAATCTAAAAAATATGTATCAAATATACTAGATGTGTAAGTGTAATTTAAAAAAAAACATATATAAAACCATAAAATATGACCGGTCATATACTGTATCTGTAATAGATCAACTTCCACCTTAAAGGGACAGTATACACTCATTTTCATATAACTGCATGTAATAGACACTACTATAAAGAATAAGATGCACAGATACTGATATAAAAATCCAGTATAAAACCATTTAAAAACTTACTTAGAAGCTTTCAGTTTAGCTCTGTTGAAAAGGTAGTTGGAAAGCCCACTGCAAGTGGGAAATAAGACACCCTCCCTTCTTTTGCATATGAAAAGACCCTTTACACAAACAGGAGCAAGCTGGAGAAGGTAGCTGACGGTATTCAAATAAAACTTTGGGGCTTGGTTAGGAGTCTGAAAATCAGAGCAATGTTATTTAAAAATAAGCAAAATTATACATTTTTTAAAAACAAACAAACTCTATTGGCTGTATAAATAGATCATCTACAAAACATTTATGCAAAGAAAAAATGAGTGTATAATGGCCCTTTAAGGATGTACCACTTATTTATATAGCGGTTATCACCTTAACTCCAAACCACTTATAGTGAATATATAAGGAACCTTTATGTTAAAGGTAGTGGTTTATAAGTCCTCATACAAAGTTCTCTTCTTGTAAATCTTAATATAGTGAATTGATGACAATCAAACTAAGTTGCGTAAATAAAATCTCCAGAGTCAATAGCGAGTGCTGACTGACTTATTCGTATTGGTTTAGCAAAACAGTGCCTAGTCAGCTTATATTGAATGTCACAATCAACTTTCCATCAGACAGTTCCAACAGATACCACACTAGTACGGGCTAATACACCTCATGTGCCTACCTTGTTGCAGCTTGAATTATCGTTGATGTAGCTGGGCACAGGTGTCGCTCTAGCTCCGTCTAGTTGGTTCTTCTGGGTTGCTCTTTCTGTGTGCTCCTATGGGAAGTAGTTCCGTGACGGCTGTACTTGTACCATCGACGCATTTCGCCATTATACACGGCTTTTCCAAGATGCGTGTATAACGGCGAAATGCGTCAATGGTACAAGTTCAGCTTGCTGATATTGAAAGAAGTTAATATCCATAGAGGATTGACACGGATTCATCAAGGAACTACTTTCCTGTAAAAGAAACTCACACACACTGCGCAGAGTAAGGATATACAGCCGTCACGGAACTACTTCCCATAGGAGCACACAGAGAGACCAACCCGAAAGAACCAACTAGACGGAGCTAGAGAGACACCTGTGCCCAGTTACATCAACGATAATTCAAGCTGCAACAAGGTAGGCACATGAGGTGTATTAGCCCGTACTAGTGTGGTATCTGTTGGAACTGTCTGATGGAAAGTTGATTGTGACATTCAATATAAGCTGACTAGGCACTGTTTTGCTAAACCAATACGAATAAGTCAGTCAGCACTCGCTATTGACTCTGGAGATTTTATTTACGCAACTTAGTTTGATTGTCATCAATTCACTATATTAAGATTTACAAGAAGAGAACTTTGTATCAGGACTTATAAACCACTACCTTTAACATAAAGGTTCCTTATATATTCACTATAAGTGGTTTGGAGTTAAGGTGATAACCGCTATACAAATAAGTGGTACATCCTTAAGGTGGAAGTTGATCTATTACAGATATATGACCGGTCATATTTTATGGTTTTATGTATGTTTTTTTTAAATTACACTTACACATCTAGTATATTTTATACATATTTTTTAGATTTCTGGGTATAATAAAATATTTTTATATAATTCACATTTTCTCTGTTATGATTTATCGCTCTAAGCATTTTAGATTATAGGTAATAAACTGTCTAAATGTGTCCCTCATTGACCCCATAGCTCTGGAGCGCACATATACACCTGTCTTTGTAATTCCTGTATATATTTTTCAGTTTTTTTGGGAGCAGAATAGTATATGTGCAGTGGTTTACTTGCGCACTACTTAACACACCTCTGTTCTCGGGTATTACTGCATAAAATATATTTTAAAAAATCCTATTTTTTATAGATTAATCAAAACAATTTGAATCCTGAATTTTGCTTCAAACTTAAAGGCAGCTTTTTGCTTGCAAACTGTAGCATTTAGTATTTTATACCTATGTTATTGAATACAAAAAATGACTAAAGATAAAATGTATTTTGGCACTTTACATGATCTTGTAAGATATACAGAAATTTTTAAACCTACATAAAATTCTGACTTGGGCGACAGCATATTTTGGCATAAAATACATGCTCATACTACTATACAAACTAGCTCAGTCTACATTTAAAATTAATTTAAAAAAATCACATTTTATTTTTTTAATCATCCAGTTATCTTATTTATTTATGGATACATACAATGTTTTCTTTCCTAAGATATGGAGAGTCCACAATGCCATTCAATTACTTGTGGGAATATCACTCCCGGCCAGCAGGAGGAGGCAAAGAGCACCACAGCAAAGCTGTTAAGTGTCACTACCCTACCCATAATCCCCAGTCATTCTCTTTGTCTCTGTCAATGGAGGAGGTGAAGTTTGGTTTCTGAAGAAATTAATTCCTTTTTCGGGTACTTTTCCCTGCAAGCAAGAATTTGGGTTTAGCCGAGTCCACGTCAATCTCTTCAGTAGAGTAGTGGTTGCTTTTAAGCAGTTAGGAAGTTGTGAGGTAGTCCTTGCTTTGTTTCCTAACACATTGCTGCCCATGGTACAGAAAGCCAGAGTTGGTTACTCTGATCTTTTTTTTCTTCTACAGGTCTCTGTAAGGAGTATGTGTCCTTTCACGCCTTGTGAGATGTCTTCCTGCCGGACAGCTAGACTACAGGTAAGTGCTTTAGTCTTCTAGGTCTTGGAGACTTGCACTACAGAAGAATTTGTCTTATGCAGTAGATGGGGACATTTTTAAAATCCTTTATACAGGATTTTCTTTGGCAGTGGGCAGGCACATTATGTATGTTGAGATTATGGGTTAATCTTCCCTTTATTGGGATGTTTTTTCTCTTTGGGCTAATTCTGTTGAAACACTTTATTAGTATGTGTGTGGCTTATGTCTTACAGGGATTTATGTAAAAACTTAGAATTAGGCAGTTGGTTTTCTTTGCTTGCTTAGCTAGAACAGGCTAACTGACAAACTGCTTGAGTTTGAAACCAGCTGCAGCTACTTGCATCTTATGTTGTAGTCAGAGGGAAATGCGCACCTTTTACTTGCAGCATAGTTTCCTCTCTCTGCCGGTCATGTGACTTCTCTCTGCTGTCGGATATTCACGAAGCGGAGTGGCGTCATTGAATTTCAGTCTCTTCAGTGTTGATCTACTATATGATTGTTTTAGAGACTTCTGGCAGACAAATTGTGGTATTAAAAATTCTTAAAGTGACAGTGTATTTAAAAAAAATCTACAATTTGGGGAATTTTTTATTTAGTATTATGGACATGGACGAAGACTGTGTTTTTTTTTACAAATGCTTGTTACGCCTAGAGGCACAAATTGTTTTGCCTATGCAATTTTGTGCTGCATGCTTAGCTAGAACATTTAAATTTATAGATTGTTGCCCTCTGAGCCCAATGTCTCTCAGGATGATGTTGTTCAGGCAATGCCACTGCTTTCTCCTCAAACGTCCCAAGCCTCTATAGTGTCACATACAGTGCTCTGCAGTTCCTCTCAGCCTCCTGGAGGAGTTTATTTGCCTGCAGATTTTGCTTTACAGGTATCTTCTGCGGTATCTGCGGCATTATCTGCTTTTCCTATGCTGGGAAAACGCAAAAGGAAAATTAGACATTCAGATGGTAAGGTTTCTGTTCCACCTACTGCTACGCAGGTTGCCCTCCCTCATAAGTCTGATGAGGAGGATATGCCGGTAGCCTCTGAGGGTAAAATCTCAGATTTGGACAGTATTATTCCTTCATCTGATACTGAAGAAGTAAACTTCAGATTTAAGGTTGAACACCTTTGTGTACTGTTATAGGAGGTATTGACTACTTTGGACGACTCCGATACTTCTGTCGTTGTCAACCCTAAGAAGTTTAGTAAACTTAATAAATACTATGATGGTCCTTCCTCTGTGGAAGTTTTTCCTGACCCAAACCATGTGACAGAGATTATTTCACAGGAATGTGAGAAGCCAGGGATTCCTTTCTCCCCGTCTCCTGTATTTAAAAAGATGTTTCCTGTTGCTGACTCCATTAAAGATTCTTGGCGCACAGTGTCTAAAGTAGAAGGGGCTCTTTCTACTCTGGCTAAGAGAACTATGATCCCTATAGAGGATAGCTGCTCCTTTAAGGATCCCATGGACAAAAAGCTGGAAGCTTATTTGAAGTAGATGTATGTTCATCAAGGTCTTTAATGGCAACCTGCAGTTTGTATTGCCACAGTAGCAAGTGCGGCATCTTATTGGTGCGACGCCTTGTCTGAATCAATCTTAGTAGAGACTACGTTGGAGGAGATACAAGATAGGATTAAGGCTCTCAAACTAGCCAATTCCTTTATTTCTGATGCTAACATGCAAGTTATTAGACTGGGAGCCAAGATGTCTGGCTTCACTGTCTGTAATGTTCTGTAATGAATATCTGTCAAATGAACAGAAGGATCAATTGTGCTGAATATCTATGAAGTGTATATGTTGTTTGTGTGACAAAGTATCTACCTCACAAAATACTTTAAGTAAGGTGTGTACAATGTAAGAAATTTATTTACCACTGTCTTGTTGAGCAGCTGTTCTTATAACTGCTACAACTGCAGACTGTGGATCAGTGATCACATTATTAAACATATATATATATATATATATATATAGATGTGATGATGAATAGAAATAGATCATAATGTAGAATCGGTGAACAGGTATAGCTTATTCATATAATACTAGCAAGAGATCTACACATTTATAAGGAAGTGTTATCTATAGGGTTATTCTCATAGATAGATCAACACAATTTCGAATAAGAGGAGATTTATCAGGCCTGCCAATCTATCACAAGATAAGCGAACAGCTGGCAGTTACTTTCAACAAAATAATCCTGTGACTGAGAGCAGTGAGCAAACGGAAGCAGGCTGAGCGCTAAGTTTGATTGATAGAACAATTTAGTAACTGGCAAGTACTTACTATGTGCCAAGGTTAGATTGTAACAACAATTTAGAAACCGGTAAGTACTTACTATGTGAGTTTCAGCAGTGGTTAGTCTATCCTCTTCCTTACACGCTCCAGCATGTTTGATAGCAAAGCTGTGATCAGCTGTGTGGGCGGGTCCTGTACCCGGGAGTCAGTCAAGTGCGATACGTCACTGAAGAGTGCTGACGCTAGATGTTCTGTAGAAAGGGCTTGGCAAAAGGGTTGATCAGAGATGCCTTAAAGCAACAGTACAGAACCTCAATTAGGACAACTAACATGACACTGTCCTAGCCTGCAGAGCATTGTGGATAAAATCTTGGTCAGATGATGTTACCTCTAAGTCCAAGCTTTTGGTGCTTCCTTACAAGGGGAAGAACAGAGTCAAAGGACATCAAAGTAATTTTCGTTCCTTTTGTAAGTTCAAAGGTCAAAAGTCTTCCTCTCCCTCTTCCAAGAAGGAGCAGTCCAAGTTCTTGGAAGCTCAATCAGTCATGGAATAAGGGGAAGCAATCAAAGAAACCCTAAGCTGAGTCTAAGTCAGCATGAAGGGTCGGCCCCCGGTCCGGGTTCGGATCAAGTGAGGGGGCAGACTTTTTCCCTGTTTTGTCAAGCGTGGAGACAAAATGTCCCAGATCCTTGGGCTGTGGACATAGCATCTCAGGGTTACAAAATAGAATTCAAAACTTTCCCTCCCAGGGGCAGATTCCACCTCTCAATATTATCTGCAGACCAGGTAAAAAGAGAGGCATTCTTGAACTGCATTCAGGACCTTTCCTCCCTGGGAGTGATTGTTAAAGTTCCATTAAGGGAGTAGGGTCTAGGATTCTATTCAAATCTGTTTGTGGTTCCCAAAAAAGAGGGAACTTTTTGACCCATTTCAGACCTAAAGTGCCTCTACAAGTTTCTCAGGGTACCGTCCTTTAAAATGGAAACCATTCTTTCCATTCTTCCTTTGGTCGAAGAGGGTCAGTTCATGACGACCATAGACCTGAAGGATCTTCATGTTCCTATCCACAGGGATCATCACAAATTCCTGAGATTTGCCTTTCTAGACAAACACTTTCAGTTTGTGGCTCTTCCGTTTGTCCTTGCCACAGCTCCCAGAATTTTCTCAAAGGTTCTGGGGACTCTCTTTGCAGTGATCAGGTCTCGGGGAATTGCAGTGTCGCCATACCTGGACGACATATTGGTTCAGACGCCATCTTTTCAACAAGCAAACTCTCATACAGAGATCTTGTTGCCTTTTCTACATTCCCATGGTTGGAAAGTGAATCTGGAAAAGAGTTCCTTTGTTCCAGCTACAAGAGTGGTTTTCTTAAGGACCATAATAGATTCTCTATCTATGAAAAAGTTTCTGACGGAGGTCAGAAAATCCAAAATTCTCTCATCTTGCCTCTCTCTTCAGTCTACTGTTCGGCCATCAGTGGCTCAATGTATGGCGGTAATTGGTCTGATGGTCACTTCCATGGACATCATTCCCTTTGCTCGATTCCATTTGCGAGCTCTGCAATTATGCATGCTCAGACAATGGAACGGAGACCATTTGGATCTGTCTCAGAGGATAGATCTAAACCAGTCGACAAGAGACTCTTTCCCATGGTGGCTTTTCAGAACCATCTGTCTCAGGACACATGCATCTGGAGACCTTCCTGGGTAATTGTGACCATGGAAGCCAGCCTGCTAGGCTGGGGAGCAGTCTGGGACTTGTTAAAGGCGCAGGGACTATGGACTCTGGAGGAGTCTGCTCTCCCCATAAACATCTTGGAGTTGAGAGCGATTTACAATGCTCTGATGACTTGGCCTCAATTGTCCTTAACCAGGTTTATTAGGTTTCAGTCAGACAACATCACCTCAGTGGCTTACTTCAACCACCAGGGAGGAACTTGGAGTTCCTTAACCATGAAGGAGGTGGCATGGATTATTGAGTGGGCAGAAGCTCACAATTGTTGTCTATCTGCCATCCATATTCCTGGAGTGGAAAACTGGGAATTGGATTTCCTGAGCAGACAGACATTTCATCCCAGGGAGTGGGCTCTCCATCCTGAGGTGTTTTCCAGATTAACCCTCAAATGGGGGGTGCTGGAGTTGGATCTGATGGCGTCTTGGCAGAACGCCAAGCTTCCAAGGTACAGTTCAAGGTCAAGAGCTCCTCAGATGCTCTGATAGATGCTCTGGCAGTTCCTTGGGATTTCGGTCTAGCATACCTGCTTCCTCCGTTTACACTCCTTCCACGAGTTATTGCTCGTATCAAACAAGAGAGAGCATTGGTAATTCTAATAGCTCATGCATGGTCTCGCAGGATCTGGTATGTAGACCTAGTGAAGATGTCTTCTCGGCCGCCTTGGAGGTTGCCTCTGAGGAAGGACCTTCTAACTCAGGGTCCATTTCTCCATCCAAATCTCGTTTCTCTGAAGCTTACTGCTTGGAGATTGACCGCTTAGTTCTGTCTAAGCGTGGATTTTCTGAGTCTGTCATTGAGACCATGATCCAGGTTTGCAAGCCTGTTACTCAAAAAATTTACTATAAGGTATGGCGTAAATACCTTTATTGGTGTGAATCTAAGGGCTACTCTTGGAGTAGGGTCAGGATTCCCAGAATTTTGTCTTTTCTCCAGGAAGGTCTGGAGAAAGGGTTGTCAGTCAGTTCTCTGAAAGGTCAGATTTCTGCATGATCTATTTTGTTACACAAGCATCTGGCAGATGTGCCAGATGTTCAATCTTTTGTTCAGGCCTGTGTTTAAACCTGTTGCTCCTCCTTGGAGCCTTAATCTTGTTGTTAAAGTTTTGCAGCAGGCTTCGTTTGAGCCAATGCATTCCATAGATATTAAGTTGCTATCTTGGAAGGTTTTGTTTCTTATTATCTCTTCTGCTTGGATAGTTTCGGAACTCTCGGCTTTGCAGTGTGATTCGCCTTACCTTAGCTTTCATATGGATAAGGCAGTTCTTCATACTAAATTGGGGTTTCTTCCTAAAGTGGTTTCGGATAGAAATATTAATCAGGAAATTGTTGTTCCTTCTCTCTGTCCCAATCCTTCTCATAAAGAACGTCTGTTGCAAAACTTGGATGTTATGCATGCTCTAAAATTCTACCTACAGACCACTAAGGATTTTTCGCCAGTCTTCTACCCTGTTTGTTTGTTTCTCAGGAAAGCGTAAGGGTCAGAAGGCTACTTCTACTAATCTTTCCCTCTGGTTGAGAAGTATGATTCGTTTTGCTTATGAGACTGCTGGACAGCAGCCTCCTAAGAGAATTACAGCTCATTCCACTTTCAAAGATGAAGCTTCTGTGGAACAGCTTTGCAAGGCTGCAACTTGGATCTCTCTGCATACTTTTTCCAACTTTTCCAAATTTGATACTTTTGCCTCGGCTGAGGCCTCTTTTTGGAGAAAGGTTCTTCAAGCAGTGGTGCCTTCTGTTTAGGTCTGCCTGTCTTGTTCTCCCTCCCTGCTCATTCTGTGTCCTCTAGCTTGGGTATTGGTTCCCACTATTAATTGAATGACGTTGTGGACTCTCAATATCTTAGGAAAGAAAACAAAATTTATGCTTACCTGATAAATTTCGTTCGGGATATGGAGAGTCCACGACCCCATCCTTTATTAAGACAGTTATTTTTTACTAAACCTCAGGCACCTCTACACCTTTGTGTTATTCTTTTTCCATTTCCCTTCGGTCGAATGACTGGGGATTATGGGTAGGGGAGTGACACTTAAAAGTTTTGCTGTGGTGCTCTTTGCCTCGTCCTGCTGGCCAGGAGTGATATTACCACTAGTAATTTAATGACGTTGTGGACTCTCCATATCCGGAAAGAAAGAAATTGATCAGGTAAGCATAAATTTAGTTTTTTATTATTCTCTTAAAGAAACAATTGTCTATTAACAACACAACAAATTTGAGGCAGCAGTTCCTACTAGATGATCATCATTATGATGATGATAACTTAAAAGCTATATATAAATTAAATTCCTTATTTGAGTGGTGGGACCCCTTTCTTTTAAATAGGGGGTCTTTAAAGGAATAGGAAAGTCAAAATTAAACTTGCAAGAATCAGAGCATGTAATTTTAAGACACTTCTATATTCAAATGTGCTTTGTTCTCTTGGTATCCCTTGTTGAAAAAGAATACACACATATCCTACACTAGTGGGAGCTAGCTGCTGATTGATGCCTGAACACATTTGTCTCTTGTGATTGGCTAACTAGATGTGTTCAGCTAGCTGCCAGTATTGCAATGCTGTTTCTCTAACAAAGGATAACAAGAGAGATGCAAATTTGATAATAAATGTAAATTTGAAAGTTGTTAAAAATTGTATGTTCTATCCGAATCTCAAATTAAATATTTGGGGTTTTCTGTTCCCTAGTTTAACTTCTTTGGTCATGAGACCTCTAAATAAGTCCTATGCTGTTAGGTGTGTGTCATTTTTATGACAGATGCACAAATACAGGTTTACTCATTTGAATTAGGAGGATTGCTGTTTTTAAATAATGCACATCATACCCCCCTAGATATTGTGAAGATTAAATAAAGGTATATTCCACCTTCCTGTTTTTTTCTTTGTCTTTTGGTACTAGAAGAACCATAAAAGTTACCCACTAGGTGATTACAAATTTCTCATATGATGTTTATTTTTCATTGTACTATTTTTTTTTTTATTAAAGGGAAATGCAACAACGCTCTTTTTTACTTTTATTTAACAAATGTTTTTCTCTAACTATAAAACAGACTGTATTAAAACAGCAAACCACTTACTTGTTTTCTTGCCTATGTAGACATTCTCAGTGTAGCCACCGTAGGGAGATACCACTATCAAACTTAAAGGGACAGTCTATACCAGAATTTTTATTGTTTTAAAAGATAGATAATCCCTTTATTACCCATTCCCCAGTTTTGCATAACCAACACAGTTATAATAATATACTTTTTTTTTTTTTTTTCCAAAATATTTTTTATTGAAGTTTCAAAAGGTACAAAGAATACAAAATACAACATTTGCCCAATCATGAAATTAACATTAGAATACAACACCAAGATTGTGACACCTATTATATCTGTTAGGCTAGCAGAGGAGTAACTGGCCTACATATCGAGTTAAGTCATATAGTTTAAGGGCTCAGAGGAATATTCATAACCATAATAATACAATAAGGCTAGCACTAACATATAGAAACCTATGTTATGTCTAGGGAGGTGTCAGATATATGGTTGGGCGAACTGAAAGGAAACTTCATTTTATATTTTAATAATTGTATTCTGGTCTCCACGTCTCTAGGATGAATAAGATGAGAATTTCTGCAATGATGTGGGGAGTTAGCTTTTAGCATGACCACAAGTAGGTCGTAGAACACTGGAAGGAAGTGGGATTACAGTGGACAAGAGCCACTCGAATAATGGGAGGGGGAGGGAAGGGGGGGAGAAAGTGGGGGGGGGGGAGAAAGTGGGGGGGGGGGGAGAAAGTAGGGGGGGGGCGGAGTTCACTTTGGTAAGGCTGTAGTATGGGTTAATTTATAAATCAATGTATGCCATATATGTACAATGCAGTGGCTGAAATAGGGAACTATGAGAGGCATCCTATGTACTGTGTATGTCTATAGGGCTAGGGCACATATATCGGAAGCTGGGGGGGGGGAGCAGAGCATTCTATGTACCCCCTAAGTGAAGTTGTTCTGTAGTTGGAGTGATGAGACACCATATACGAATACATATAAAACTAGCAGATAAACAATTTTAGCAAGTGCGGGAACATTAGACCATAAAACAGGAGGGTCAAACACAGTAGAATTCTGATAAAAAAATAAACACTATAACAAACTGTGTAGCTAGAAAATGAGGCCATTACAGTATACATAACAGACGGTATATATATGTGATTGAAACCTTTATCCAACCTCAATATCAAAGAGAAAAGCTGTATACTGATAGTGCTTGAAGCATATGTTAGTAGCGAGGTGGAGGGGAGGTATAACTATATTGGAATAATTAGTTCTACAATAAAAGGGGAATAGGTAATATAAAATAATATAGGCCCAATAGAGAAATACAAAGATCTCCGCAGGAATAGATAATTAAATGTATCAGACAAAGAGGGGCAATAGCAACACATCTGGACATGTCTAGAGATGGTCAATAAATGGCGGGAATCATGGCTAGTGAGAGATATAATACCAAATGAAAAACCTATAATAATAATACATAGGAACATTAACTTGTGTATAATATTAGTGAAAAGACATAAAAGTATTAGCCAGAGTTATGGGATTACTGGATTTCCCGACGATCAAGTGGATAAAGAACAAAACAAAAACAAAACAAAAAAAGCTATCACCAGACCATATAGTTATTTATAGACAGTCTGACGCTGTATATTCCAGAACTAGTATAGTAGCATTATCATGTGTATTGTAGAGTGAAATAGGTGTGCAAAACTTTTAAAGCAGAGGCGGTATCTAATCCCTATATGAGTGACCCCAAACCCGTAGCTGGTGTATCATACATGGTGATTATAATATCTAAGAAGAGGTAGGCATCAGCAAAAATCAGTAAACTCCAAGTAACCTATGCCATGAGTAAACGCTGTTCAAAGTTTAAAATAGTGCTGATTTAAGGAAATCCCTCCTGAGCTGTAGTATACATAGACAAGGGATATTAGATTCAGCATAAATGTAGAGAGCGAATCCCCACACATACCTAAAGCAGGGAGATGTAATGGGGAGCTGCACTATTCCTGCTTGAAATTAACCAGTTAGTAATCACAATATTAGTGGGGGATAAGACTAAACCCTTTTATAATACGTAGCATTAACAGTATGAAAGTATGTAAACTGAACATGATAGTTGAAAATATATAAAACACTAAGTCATAATGTAATGTGTCTTTTGAAACTGCTCCAGCCAAAGGTATAGGGGTACCTCTCTCTTCTGAGACTAGGAGACAAGTCCTTTACTAGCCAATGCCACAGGGCGACAGAGTTAAAACACATTCTGTTTCTGCAGTCCATAGAATGTCTCCTGTAGAAAGGTTAAAGGACCATGAGTTTTGTTCGTCTCTTGAGAACTCCCTGTTAACTTTTCTCAAATTATGTTTCAGACTGGGAGAACATAAGGTAAGCAGAGAGCTGCCGTTAGCGTCCCATGTCAGACTTAAGGCTGTTCTCAAACTGTGTCCCATACTGTCAGAGCATAATGTAGGGCTGGCATCTCTATTGATCTTACCATCCGGAACATCTAAGTAGGAGCTAGACATTGTGGGAGTCATATCCAATCGTGGATCGGCATTAGGGTTTAGCTCACAACCAGCTTGGACCTGGTATCCCTCAGTGTTTGGTCGCGTCACCGGAGGGTCAAGGATCAGCCTCTCAGAGTCTATCAAACAGACCCGACCAGCTCCAGGTACTGGTATACCGCCTGTGCGTCTCTCAGTCTGGTTCCGGGAGTCGGCACATATACGCTGCTCATCTAAAAGCGCGTGTTTCTCCAGATCTCCTGAAAGCTCTTCTCCCTCAGAAACCTTTCGCAATCTGTAGGAGGTTTGTATATGTCGGTATTCAGATTCTCCTGCGGAAGTAGGACTCCGCTCTTCTCTGAGAATTTTCGTGAGAGTATTAAACTGACTCTCCATCTTGGTGGCCAGAAAATGTAGCCAGGCTTCCACAGTGGTCTCCATCATAGGGTAGAATTTAATACTCTATTTGCGGAATAGATGTTTCCCTTACTTGTAGCTAGGTTCCACGCGGTTCTTAAAATGGCCGCTCCTCAGACAGGCAGTGTATAAACAGTGGGTGTAAAAAGACTGCTCCGGGTAGCAATTTTAAGTCCTCTCTTCTCCACTAGACCCTATGGCACTGGTCTCCAGATCCCTGATCACAATATAGCAACAATTTGGGCAATACTGAGCGGTCTGATTATTAATTATAGGTAGTATAAGAGCAGAGCTCTTTCAGTGTGCGACCGCTCAGATGCCCGGCTTGCTCCGCCCCCATAATAATATACTTTTAACCTCTGTGATTATCTTGTATATAAGCCTCTGCAAACTGTCCCTTTATTTCAGTTCTTTTGACAGACTTGCAGTTTAGCCAATCAGTGCCTGCTCCCAGATAACTTCACGTGCACGAGCACAGTGTTATCTATATGAAATATGTGAACTAACACCCTCTAGTGGTGAAAAACTGTTAAAATGCATTCTGAAAAGAGGTGGCCTTCAAGATCTAAGAAATTAGCATATGAACCTCGTAGGTTAAGCTTTCAACTAAGAATACCAAGAGAACAAAGCAAAATTGGTGATAAAAGTAAATTGGAAAATTGTTTAAAATTACATGCTCTATCTGAATCATGAAAGTTTATTTTGGCCTAGGCTGTCCCTTTAAGTTCTGTTGTCACTCTAATTTTGCAGTCCTCCACTGAGCATGGTTTAAGAAACTGGAGATAGTGCAGGTGTCTCCTAGCAACCACTTCCAAGGAAAAGCTCCTCCTTTGCCTTTCTGTATAGACCACAACCCCCTGGGGCCGTGACATAAAGTAATGGACCCTGCACAAATGATGTTAACCAAAAAAGAAATAAAAGGTCAACTCTTTTTAAAATGATGAATAATACATAGTGTAATGATTTATATCAAGTATAACCCACTGCTTAGTACTTTATTACAATAATTACGTTTTGAACTGTTACAAATGCTTTTAAGTTTTCAAATGCAAAAGGGAAATGACAATATAAACAAGTGCCTGATATAAATCATAGATAAGATCATCTAAAGTGTAAAGGGGTTAATGAGTGCAAGACTTAAGAGATCATTCATAACAATAATAAATAAAAACATAAACCGATAAGTAAACCGTAAGTTTGAATCAACATAGAAAGTTGTATGCAACAAAATGAAAATAAGAGATAATACATACAAGAAAAATAGCAAAGACACATAATCTCTGAGTCTTGGTGTATGATAGAATATAGTAAGAGTAGTGAGTTAAATTCAGTAGATGATAAATTGAGCACCTCCACCAAATCCTCATAACCCCCAATTCAATGTAAATAGGTCCCAACTTACAAGAATCCAAGAATAAATTAATGATAGATTAGGGTGTCCTACTGTCCCAGTAGAATTCCTCCATTGAAAAATAAAACTCCTTTCCTTGCTCTAGAGCAGTATAATTTTTCTAATATTAGAATATGACATATCAGACATTGTTGGAAATATGATGGAAATTTTTGATTTGATTTAAATTTTAAACATAATCACAGAGGTTAAAAGTATATTAATATATCCATGTTTGTTATGCAAAACAGGGGAATTGGTTACTAAAGGGATTATCTGAATTTTTAAACAATAACATTTTGGAGTAGACTGTCCCTTTAATAATTACAACTACTCCTTTCACACCTGCCCCATCAAACTGCACTTTGTGTAAATAAGGGGCTAACATGGTTCTCAACATATAAACCAGTTGACAACAGCTCCATTGTATTTCACTCTTCTCTAGTGGAAAATCAGATGATGGGACATTGATGATCCCTTATCTGGGTAATAAAATTATGAAAGGGACATTGCAGTAGAAACTGCTTACGCATAAAGTGATCTAGACTGTCACACTTTCACAGTCTGACTTAAACACTGTCGGCTAGATTACAAGTTGTGCGTTAGGGTAAAAAAGCAGCGTTAAGAGGTCCTAACGCTGCTTTTTTACTGCCGCTGGTATTACGAGTCTTGCAGGTTTAGGGGCACCGCACACTTCTTTGGCCTTACCGCAAAACGACTTACGTAAACTTCGTAAAGTCTTTTCTCCAACATTGGTGTGTCCGGTCCACGGCGTCATCCATAACTTGTGGGAATATTCTCTTCCCCAACAGGAAATGGCAAAGAGCACAGCAAAAGCTGTCCATATAGTCCCTCCTAGGCTCCGCCCACCCCAGTCATTCTCTTTGCCGCTGAACAAGCAGCATCTCCACGGAGATGGTGAAGAGTATGTGGTGTTTAGTTGTAGTTTTTTATTCTACTATCAAGAGTTTGTTATTTTAAAATAGTGCTGGTATGTACTATTTACTCTGAAACAGAAAAGGATGAAGAGTTCTGTTTGTGAGAGGAGTATGATTTTAGCAGCAGTAACTAAAATCGTTTTCTGTTCCCACATAGGACTGTTGAGATGAGATAACTTCAGTTGGGGGGAACAGTTGGCAGACTTTTCTGCTTAAGGTATGACTAGCCATATTTCTAACAAGACTGTGTAATGCTGCAAGGCTGTCATTTTCCCCTCATGGGGACCGGTAAGCCATTTTCTTAGTCTCAAACAGAATAAAGGGCTTAATATGGGCTCATATCATTTCCTCATTTTAAGGGTTAAAGGTCTGAAATTTGGGGTGCAATGCTTTAAGACACTGTGGTGAAAATTTGGTTAAAATTGAACAATTCCTTCATAGTTTTTCACATATTCAGTAAAAAAGTGTGTCCTGTTTAAAATTTAAAGAGACAGTAACGGTTTTGTTTTAAAACGGTTTTTGTTCTTTATTGACAAGTTTAAGCCTGTTTAACATGTCTGTACCTTCAGATAAACTATGTTCTGTATGTATGGAAGCCAATGTGTCTCCCCCTTCAAATATGTGTGATAATTGTGCCATAGCGTCCAAACAAAGTAAGAACAGTACTGCAGTAAAAGATAAAGAGGAGCGCTAAAAAACAGCTAGGTACAAGAATAAAAGTATATAATAGGATATGATAAATTTAAAAGTTTATTAACATGAAAGGTACATAATAAACAATATATAACTAACAATGGAGTTTAGTGCTGTGAAAGTGCCGTGCTTGGCTGGTTTAAGATTGCAATAATGTTCACTATGATGCAATACTAAGTGTAAGGAATTCCTTATAAGTTAGAATGTGCGTGCTAAATATAAAGTGCATAGATTAGGTGCGTGCGGTGTGAATGGTATAACAATAAACACAAAGCACAATAAGAACAAGTTAAAAGGCAAAAAACTAAAAAGACACTAATTTAGAGAACGTATATGTGTGGCCACACAATGATAATAAAAAGTTCGAATAAAAAGTTCAAATGAAAGAACACACAATAAGAATGTCCAAAGCAGTCCAGATAAAAATATAGATAAGTATATATATAATGGAGTCCTTTCCAAATATTAGATAGAACTCCTTCCAAAAACGTTTACTGGAAAAAAAAATTGTGTTCAATAATTTCAGTTTTCAAATAAAAGAGTCTTAGAATGAAGTTAGTATGATAACCCCCACTTCTCCTCTTACCGGACCTCCGTTTGTTGTCAAGTTTTTCTTCTGCCGTGCAGCTGCGGACCTTTCTTTCTCTGCTCTTGGTAGATTCTGAGCACCGGGCTTCGGCGTCTACGCAGCGTCAGCACGTTCAATCCCTGATCACCTGAATGCTCCAACAACCAGGATTGGCTCTTCAGTATGGGACTCTTGGAAAACGGAGTGATGGGGGTATTTTGAAATTGTATCCTGTGGTCAAAATGATGGTAAGATGGGTACAGTGCACTGTTACCAATGGCATCCACAAGTAATTATCCTCAATTACGCGTTTCGGCGCTCACTCATGCGCCTTTATCAAAAAGACTTCATACTAGTGGATGCAATGTGTGATATTTTTATAGTCAATGGTCTCCTTCTTTGAATTTGGATTGGTCCAGAGTAATTGTTAATTGATAGTCCGTGAAAATTAACTCCTTGGTGTTCTTTATTTTCTTTTCTTTGGGGTACAGTACTGCCACAGATAGTAAAGTTGTCCAAGATGATTCATCAGATGAAGGGAGTAGACATAGTTCTACATCATCTCCTTCTGTGTCTACACCAGTTTTGCCCACGCAGGAGACCCCTAGTACTTCTAGCGCGCCATTGCTTGTTACTATGCAACAATTAACGGCAGTAATGGATAACTCCATAGCAAATATTTTATCCAAGATGCCTGCATTTCAGAGAAAGCGCGATTGCTCTGTTTTAAACACTGTAGAGCAGGAGGGTGCTGATGATAATTGCTCTGTCATACCCGCACACCAATCTGAAGTGGCCATGAGGGAGGTTTTGTCAGATGGGGAAATTTCTGATTCAGGTAGAATTTCTCAACAGGCAGAACCTGATGTTGTGACATTTAAATTTAAATTATAGCATCTCCGCGCACTGCTTTCCTATACCCAAGCGGGTGGCGGACATAATGAATAAGGAGTGGGAGAAGCCCGGCATACCTTTTGTCCCCCCTCCTATATTTAAGAAATTATTTCCTATGGTCGACCCCAGAAAGGACTTATGGCAGACAGTCCCTAAGGTCGAGGGGGCAGTTTCTACACTAGCCAAGCGCACTACTATTCCTATCGAGGAGAATTGTGCTTTCAAAGATCCTATGGATAAAAAATTGGAGGGTTTGCTTAAAAAGATTTTTGTACAGCAAGGTTACCTCCTGCAACCTATTTCGTGCATTATTCCTGTCACTACAGCAGCGTGGTTCTGGTTCGAGGAACTAGAAAAGTCGCTCAGTAGAGAGACTCCGTATGAGGAGGTTATGGACAGAATTCACGCACTTAAGTTAGCTAATTCCTTTATTTTAGATGCCGCTTTGCAGTTAGCTAGATTAGCGGCAAAAAATTCAGGGTTTGCAATTGTGGCGCGCAGAGCGCTCTGGCTAAAGTCTTGGTCAGCGGATGTATCTTCCAAGACAAAATTGCTTAATATCCCTTTCAAGGGTAAAACCCTTTTTGGGCCAGAATTGAAAGAGATTATCTCAGACATCACTGGGGGTAAGGGCCATGCCCTCCCACAAGATAGGCCTTTCAAGGCCAAGAATAAGTCTAATTTTCGTTCCTTTCGCAATTTCAGGAACGGACCGGCCTCCAACTCTGCAGCCTCTAGACAAGAGGGTAATGCTTCTCAAACCAAACCAGCTTGGAAACCGATGCAAGGCTGGAACAAGGGTAAGCAGGCCAAGAAGCCTGCTGCTGCTACCAAAACAGCATGAAGGAGTAGCCCCCGATCCGGGACCGGATCTAGTAGGGGGCAGACTCTCTCTCTTCGCTCAGGCTCGGGCAAGAGATGTTCAGGATCCCTGGGCACTAGAAATAGTTTCTCAGGGTTATCTTCTGGAATTCAAGGAACTACCACCAAGGGGAAGGTTCCACATGTCTCACTTATCTTCAAACCAAATAAAGAGACAGGCATTCTTACATTGTGTAGAAGACCTGCTAAAAATGGGAGTGATACACCCAGTTCCAACTGTGGAACAAGGACTGGGGTTTTACTCTAATCTGTTTGTAGTTCCCAAAAAAGAGGGAACCTTCAGACCAATTCTGGATTTAAAGATTCTAAACAAATTTCTCAGAGTGCCAAATGGAAACTATTCGAAACGATTTTACCTACAATCCAGGAGGGTCAATTTATGACTACCGTGGATCTAAAGGATGTGTATCTACATATTCCTATCCACAAAGATCATCATCAGTTCCTAAGGTTCGCCTTTCTGGACAAACATTACCAGTTTGTGGCTCTCCCATTCGGGCTAGCCACTGCTCCAAGGATTTTCACAAAGGTACTCGGGTCCCTTCTAGCGGTTCTAAGACCAAGGGGCATTGCAGTGGCACCTTACTTGGACGACATTCTGATACAAGCGTTGTCTCTTTCAAAGGCAAAGGCTTACACAGACATCGTTCTGGCTTTTCTCAGATCTCACGGGTGGAAGGTGAACATAGAAAAAAGTTCCCTGTCTCCGTCGACAAGAGTTCCTTTCTTGGGGACAATAATAGATTCTTTAGAAATGAAGATTTTCCTGACAGATGTCAGAAAGTCAAAACTTCTAAACGCTTGTCAAGTTCTTCACTCTGTTCCACGACCTTCCATAGCTCAGTGCATGGAAGTAGTAGGGTTGATGGTTGCAGCAATGGACATAGTTCTTTTTGCGCGAATTAATCTAAGACCATTACAACTGTGCATGCTGAAAAAGTGGAATGGGGACTATACAGACTTGTCTCCAGTGATTCAAGTAGATCAGAAGACCAGAGACTCACTCCGTTGGTGGCTAACCCAGGATCACCTGTCCCAGGGAATGAGCTTCCGCAGACCAGAGTGGGTCATCGTCATGACCGACGCCAGTCTAGTGGGCTGGGGCGCGGTCTGGGACTCCCTGAAAGCTCAGGGTCTATGGTCTCGGGAAGAGTCTCTTCTCCCGATAAACATTCTGGAACTGAGAGCGATATTCAATACTCTCAGGGCTTGGCCTCAACTAGCAAAGGCCAGATTCATAAGATTCCAGTCAGACAACATGACGACTGTTGCTTACATCAACCATCAGGGGGGAACAAGGAGTTCCCTGGCGATGAGAGAAGTGACCAAAATCATAAAATGGGCGGAGGATCACTCCTGCCACCTATCTGCGATCCACATCCCAGGAGTGGAAAACTGGGAGGCGGATTATCTGAGTCGTCAGACATTCCATCCGGGGGAGTGGGAACTCCACCCGGAGATATTTGCCCAGTTGACCCAATTATGGGGCATTCCAGACATGGATCTTATGGCGTCTCGTCAGAACTTCAAGGTTCCTTGCTACGGGTCCAGATCCAGGGATCCCAAGGCGACTCTAGTGGATGCATTAGTAGCGCCTTGGACCTTCAACCTAGCTTATGTGTTTCCACCGTTTCCTCTCATTCCCAGGCTGGTAGCCAGGATCAAACAGGAGAGGGCCTCAGTGATTTTGATAGCTCCTGCGTGGCCACGCAGGACTTGGTATGCAGACCTGGTGAATATGTCATCGGCTCCACCATGGAAGCTACCTTTGAGACAGGATCTTCTAGTACAGGGTCCATTCGAACATCCAAATCTAGTTTCTCTCCAGCTGACGGCTTGGAAATTGAACGCTTGATTTTATCTAAGCGTGGGTTTTCGGATTCTGTGATAGATACTCTGGTACAAGCCAGAAAACCTGTAACTAAAAAAATTTACCATAAAATATGGAAAAGATATATCTGTTGGTGTGAATCCAAGGGATTCTCATGGAGTAAGATTAAAATTCCTAGGATCCTTTCCTTTCTCCAAGAAGGTTTGGATAAGGGATTATCAGCTAGTTCTCTAAAAGGACAGATTTCTGCTTTATCTGTCTTGTTACACAAACGACTGGCAGCTGTGCCAGATGTTCAAGCTTTTGTTCAGGCTTTGGTCAGGATTAAGCCTGTTTACAGACCTTTGACTCCTCCCTGGAGTCTGAATTTAGTTATTTCAGTTCTTCAAGGGGTTCCGTTTGAACCTCTACATTCCATAGATATCAAGATGTTATCTAGGAAAGTTCTGTTTTTGGTTGCTATTTCTTCTGCTAGAAGAGTTTCTGAGTTATCTGCTCTGCAGTGTAATCCCCCCTATCTGGTGTTCCATTCAGATAAGGTTGTTTTGCGTACTAAACCTGGTTTCCTTCCAAAGGTTGTTTCCAACAAGAATATTAACCAGGAAATAGTTGTGCCTTCTTTGTGTCCGAATCCAGTTTCAAAGAAGGAACGTTTGTTACATAATTTAGATGTAGTACGTGCTTTAAAGTTCTATTTAGAAGCAACAAAGGATTTCAGACAAACGTCTTCTCTGTTTGTCGTTTATTCTGGCAAGAGGAGAGGTCAAAAAGCTACTGCTACCTCTCTTTCCTTTTGGCTGAAAAGCATCATCCGATTGGCTTACGAGACTGCCGGACGGCAGCCTCCCGAACGAATCACAGCTCACTCTACTAGGGCTGTGGCTTCCACATGGGCCTTCAAGAACGAGGCTTCTGTTGATCAGATATGTAAGGCAGCGACTTTGTCTTCCCTGCACACTTTTGCCAAATTCTACAAATTTGATACTTTTGCTTCTTCGGAGGCAATTTTTGGGAGAAAGGTTTTGCAAGCCGTGGTGCCTTCTGTTTAGGTAACCTGATTGGCTCCCTCCCTTCATCGGTGTCCTAAAGCTTTGGTATTGGTTCCCACAAGTTATGGATGACGCCGTGGACTGGACACACCAATGTTGGAGAAAACAGAATTTATGCTTACCTGATAAATTACTTTCTTTAACTACAGTCACCACGGCACCCTATGGTTTCTCCTTTTTTTCTCCTGTCCGTCGGTCGAATGACTGGGGTGGGCGGAGCCTAGGAGGGACTATATGGACAGCTTTTGCTGTGCTCTTTGCAATTTCCTGTTGGGGAAGAGAATATTCCCACAAGTTATGGATGACGCCGTGGACCGGACACACCGTTGGAGAAAGTAATTTATCAGGTAAGCATAAATTCTGTTTTTTCTATGGGACTTCCATAGCGCCGGTATTATGAGTCTGTCCTGGGAGGCCAAAAAGTGAGCGGTACAACCTACCCTGTCAAGATCCCTAACGCATTTAAAAGTCAGTAGTTAAGAGTTTTATGGTACAACGCCGTAACATAAAACTCATAACTAAAGTGCTAAAGAGTACACTAACACCCATAAACTACCTATTAACCCCTAAACCGAGGCCCTCCCGCATCGCAAACACTATAATAAAAATTTTAACCCCTAATCTGCCGCTCCGGACACCGCCGCCACCTACATTATATTTATTAACCCCTAATCTGCCGCCCCAATGTCGCTGCAACCTACCTACGCTTTTTAACCCCTAATCTGCCGCCCCAACGTCGCTGCCACTATAATAAACATATTAACCCCTAAACCGCCGCACTCCCGCCTCACAAACATTAGTTAAATATTATTAACCCCTAATCTGCCGGCCCTAACATCGCCGCCACCTATCTACATTTATTAACCCCTAATCTGCCGCCCCAACGTCGCCCCACTATAATAAACATATTAACCCCTAAACCGCCAAACTCCCGCCTTGCAAACATTAGTTAAATATTATTAACCCCTAATCTGCCGGCCCTAACATCGCCGCCACCTACCTACATTTATTAACCCTTAATCTGCCGCCCCAACGTCACCGCCACTATAATAAACATATGAACCCCTAATCCGCCACACTCCCGCCTCGCAAACATTAGTTAAATATTATTAGCCCCTAATCTGTCGGCCCTAACATCGCCGCCACCTACCTACATTTATTAACCCCTAATCTGCCGCCCCCAACGTCGCTGCCACTATATTAAAGTTATTAACCCCTAAACCAGGGGGTTAGTGTTAGGTTTTTTTAAGGGTGTATTGGGTGGGTTTTATTTTGCCCATCCAAATGCCCTTTTCAGGGCAATGGGGAGCTTAGGTTTTTTTTTAGATAGTATTTTATTTGGAGGTTGGTTGTGTGGGTGGTGGGTTTTACTGTTGGGGGGTTGTTTGTATTTTTTTACAAGTAAAAGAGCTGATTACTTTGGGGCAATGCCCCGCAAAAGGCCCTTTTAAGGACTATTGGTTGTTTAGTTTAGGCTAGGGTTTTTTTTTTATTTTGGGGGGACTTTTTTTATTTTAATAATAAGATTAGGTGTAATTAGTTTATCTGTAATTTGTTTATTATTTTCTGTAATTTAGTGTTTGTTTGTTTTTGTACTTTAGCTAATTTAATATAATTTAGGTAATTGTATTTAATTTAGTTAATTTATTTAATTATATTGTAGTGTTAGGTGTTAGTGTAACTTAGGTTAGGTTTAATTTTACAGGTAAATGTGTCTTTATTTTAACTAGGTAGTTATTAAATAGTTAATAACTATTTAATAACTATTCTACCTAGTTAAAAAAAATACAAACTTGTAACTATTAGTTATATTGTAGCTAGCTTAGGGTTTATTTTATAGGTAAGTATTTAGTTTTAAATAGGAATAATTTAGTTAAGTTAGTGGGTGTTAGGTTTAGGGTTAGATTTAGGTTTAGGGGTTAATAACTTTAATATAGTGGCAGCGACGTTGGGGCGGCAGATTAGGGGTTAATAAATGTAGGTAGGTGGCGGCGATGTTAGAGGTGGTAGATTAGGGGTTAATAATATTTAACTAATGTTTGCGAGGCGGGAGTGTGGCGGTTTAGGGGTTAATATGTTTATTATAGTGACGGCGACGTTGGGGGTGGCAGATTAGGGGTTTAAAAGTGTAGGTAGGTTGCAGCGACATTGGGGGCAGCAGATTAGGGGTTAATAAATATAATGTAGGTGTCGGCGATGTTGGGGGCAGCAGATTAGTGGTTCATAACTATAATGTAGGTGGCAGCGGTGTCCGGAGCGGCAGATTAGGGGTTAATAATATAATGTAGGTGTCGGGGGTGGCAGATTAGGGGTTAATAAGTGTAAGATTAGGGGTGTTTAGACTCGGGGTTCATGTTAGTGTGTTAGGTGTAGACATAACTTTTATTTCCCCATAGGAATCAATGGGGCTGCGTTAAGGAGTTTTACGCTGGTTTTTTGCAGGTGTTAGACTTTTTTTCAGCCGGCTCTCCCCATTGATTCCTATGGGGAAATCGTGCACGAGCACGTACAACCAGCTCACCGCTGACTTAAACAGCGCTGGTATTGGAGTGCGGTAATGAGCAAAATTTTGCTCAACGCTCACTTCTTGTCTTTTAACGACGGGTTTCTGAAAACTCGTAATACCAGCGATGCATGTAAGTGAGCGGTGAGGGAAAACTGCTCGTTAGCACCGCACAGCCTCTAGCGCAAAACTCGTAATCTAGCCGTGTGTGTGTTTCTAAGGCTTGGTATGCTGCTGGTGTCTTGTTTAGAGGTATTTCTGTTAATTCTCTCCAGAATAGACTTATCTTGGGTATTTGAGCTTATTATTTCAGAAAGGGATGTGATGGTAGAAGGGGAAATTCTCCCAGACTTTTGGGAGGTTTCTGCTTACTCTAAGTGAACATGACTCCAAGTATGTAGAAACTGGGATTATAAATGACACTAAATCTTGGGCTTTAGATTTGCTAGTTGTGTATTTCCCCATCAGTAAGATATTGTTATGACACAGAGGCACAACATGATGCACTTTTTATAGTTCAAAATGGCAACTGTAACGGTTTCCCTAAAAACTAAAACTTGGCCATCAAAAAAAATCATGTTTGGGGTTAAAAGGTATAGTTCTGAACAATACACATGTGGTTAGTGTATTAAATAGGTAAGTTGGATATTTAATATTTTTTTAACATTATATAATATTCAGTTTTAAAGGAACAATAAACATATATTTTTACAGTATTGTTCATTATGTGCACAGTTAAATAGGATATTATAAGACTTATTTTTGTGCAGCCAGTTTTAAATAATTTTTGTCCCCCCCCCCCCTCAAAAAAACCAACTGTAAGCCGCAGTTTAAAAAACAAACAAAAAAAAAAAACAGGTCACATATTGTTTACAAATCACAATCTGATCTACAGCGCCATAGAACGGGAGTGCACTGCAGTAAAGTAATGACGCTATCAACTGGGTTGTGATTCTAAAAAAATCCTGTGACTATAATCCAGGCTATAAAGGGGTGCTTTTGGGGGAACAAAATCTATAAAAAAAAAATTGGCTGCACAAGAGATAATATACCCTATTTAATGTGCATATATTGCACAATAATGTAAAAAATATATATATTTGTTTACTGTTCATTTAAGTGTAATAAATATTTACGTTTGAATCTGAAGTAAAAAACAAAACAGCTTTAAAAACAAAAAAGATACCATGAAACTTTTGATGTTGCAGGGTCAGTTCATTATCTAGGGCAAGCTTATCCCATCTAAGGCTTGTGGGCCACAATACAGCTCTCCAGTAGATTTTATCTGCCCTTCCACTTCTATAACGGAATACATTGTGGGCTAGATCACTGGTTTTCAAACCTGTCCTTAGACCTCCCTAACAGGTCACATTTTGTGGATATCGGAACTGGTGCACAGGTGAAATAATCAGCTGATTAATAAACGTGCTTATTCTACCTGCTCTCATCCAAGGTAATGATGACAAACAGGTCTGTTGGGGAGACCTGAGGACAGGTTCAACAACTAGTGGGCTAGTAATCAAGAGCTAGAAGAATTCTCTTTTGTATTCACCTCTAAGTTCTCTGCAGCTCGCCCTTGGAGAGGCGCACTGGTCCGCACAAATTTATCAAGAAAATTGCACGTAATAATTTGTGCTGTTTGATAGGCGAGCTGGGACAGATTATGATGAATTTCTCCATGCGAAGAAATGAAGTTCTCCTGATTTATCATTTCAAACCTGTGGTTTTTTTTATGTAGTATTTTTTGTCCTCTTCAAGTAATCTATTACATTTGTGTTTTACATGGGGCAAATTTGCGCTTTAATTTTGGTGTGTTGCCACAATACATTTTTACTTTAACTTTGTTATAATAATGACCCTATATAAATATCTTAAGTTTATAGGAACATTTCTGTAAAACTGAAATGCACAAAGATTAATTGCATCTTTGGATAGAAACATGTTTACAATATAGTTTAACTTGGGAAAGCGCTCAGACTGTAACTGTGTCCGTTCACACTCACGTGACACTCTTCACGCTCTTCACGTAGTAAACACACACTAGACGTCTGATGACGTATCCTCTTTCACTCACAATGCTCCGGTGCAAGGGAAGCTGAGCGCTCCATCAACGCTCAAATGACAATACAAAAAGCAAAATCTTCCGGCGCACCCGGCAGCAGTGAGACTTAATCACACATAAAACACCCAGCAAGGTTGAAATAAGTGAATATTTATACCTGTTTATTTGGAAATTCCTTCACATATACAGTTAGGCATAATGATATCCCACAGGTAGTATTGAAAAACAGCAATAGACAGGCAGCAAGGTAGAAAAATATAGAGACTGGTCAGACGCGTTTCCTTGTGTTACATCCTCAGTGACCATCAACCTACCTGTGGGATATCATTATGCCTAACTGTATATGTGAAGGAATTTCCAAATAAACAGGTATAAATATTCACTTATTTCAACCTTGCTGGGTGTTTTATGTGTGATTAAGTCTCACTGCTGCCGGGTGCGCCGGAAGATTTTGCTTTTTATGTTTACAATATACATATTTTGGTAAAATTGCTTCTAGAAAAAAAGAAGTGTTCAATTTTTTTCTCTGTATGTGCATGTGAAGCATAGCTAGATATTCTCTGTGCACCACCATTGTAAATACCACAGCTGCTCAGAGAGCCAGTGGGTCTTGTATGTCAGCAATTATACATATTGAGTCATTACCAGATGGTACAAGCACTTTAGGCTCACTGAACAAGTGCTGCATTCAAATGCTGGTGCACAGTGCATACTTAAAGGGACAGTTCACCCAAAAACTTTCTCCCCTTTAAATTATTTCCAATGATCCTTTATACCTGCTAGAGTGTATTAAATTGGTTGCAAGTAGCTCCTTTACTCATATTTCAGCATTTGAAATAGCTGATTTAGCTTGTGGTTTCCCAACCTATACTGAAAGTTTTGATACTGGCGTATACGCTATTGACAAGCCTAAGTAAACACAGCCAGCAGAAGAGATTACACCCTCAGTGGGGGGCATGATAGTTAAGTAATAAAATGATAATTTTCCATTGTTCTCTCTATGTATTGAGTTGGCGTTTCAGACAAATATAAGATAAGGAAGCAAGTCTGTGTATATAAAACTGATAACATAATGAGATCTGATATTACCTGAAGCTCAACCCATTGTAATAGGCTGTGGTTTCAAAGCACAAAACCAGCTACTTCAGATACACAAATAAACCCAAAAATGCAATTTCTCAAATATTTTATACTCTGCAGTTGGTATAACAAGTCATTTAAAATACATTTATAGAAAAACAATTTTACAGTGTACTGTCCCTTTAAGTAGAATCTTGAAATAGCCATAGCTTGTATTAGAAGCATTTTTGCTAATACATGTAAATTACAAAAATGCTTTTATTCAAAACTGTGTGCATTCCAATTTTGGTTGGAATGTTCCTGTAAATAGCCACAGACAGCTCCCTCCTTCCTATTAACTTCAAATATCTTTAACTTAGCATTTATCACTTAAAGGGAAATTAAACAAAGTAAAAACAAATATGTTAAATCAAAGTAAACCTAAAAAGAAGCAGATTGTGTAAAAAAATAAAAAAAAATAAAAATAAAACAACTTACTTACTTGCATAATGAGCACTTATAAATGATCAGTGTAGCCCCTGCCCCAGTGTGATATGGGAGCTGACATCTTTGAAACTTAAGTTACATTCTAACTGATCTAGGCATGAGCAAGTCTGACTCACTGTTATCTAGTCTATTACCTGATTATTATTAGTAACCTGCCTAGAAGATTTATGACATCAGGCTAAGATAACCCTTCCTGCAGAGGCCCCTCCTCCTTGTAAGGCTGTAACAGAAAGTAATGGGCACTGCACAAATGTAGGAAAAAAATAAATTAAAGGTAAAACCCATTTAAATAGATGAATAATAAATATTGCAATTTTTTCTATTAAAAGTGATGGCAAATCCTAAGGTTTTTGAAACTATAGAATTTACCAGTGCTACAAATAAAGGGGACTTTCAGTCATGAAGTATAATAAACTTCATGTTAAAAGTTCCTTTATTTTCTTTGAGTTTATGCTGAGCTGAGAGCTTCCGGCTGCCCACAACAAAACACTATTTCATCAATGAGGTGACATTTTCACCTCTTAGCCAATAGCGTGCTAGCTATCCAGCATAATGACGATTGGCCCACACTGCTATTGGCTAAGAGGTGGAAACATCACCTCATTGAAAAAACTGCCTTTTGCCGTGGGCGGCCAGAAGGCGTTTAGCTTGGCATAAATTTTCGCTACAAATAAAGAAACTTTCATAATTTCAACACATGATACCTTTAGAACAAAGCAAATTATATCATAGAAGTAAATTGGAAAGTTTATTTTTTAAATGGCATACTCTGTCTACATAATGAAAGTTTTAATTTGTACTTTATGCAGAGCTGCCAGATGTTTTATATTTTATATGTTGGTAATAGATGAAGCACCTCTGGCTGTCCCTGTCAGCTCAGCTCATGGCCCAATGTGACCCCACCTCTGGGTCAACTACACTCAGCCCCTAGCAGCCCAGTCCGTGGGCTCTACTACTAAAAATCTACTGCATGACAAGCAAAACTACGGAACACCCTGAAATGCATTTTAAAATGCCATCTTTATGATGCAACACAGACAGATTACTTTGATGCCCCTTTGAATACCTTGTTATTTATAAAATAATTTGATACATAGATTTTATATCACAGCACTATAAGCAAATTTCGGACATTGCACATATTTGTTTTCATCATGGACGAAAAATGATTATTTGTGTAGTACATCACTAAAGCACAATTTATTACAACTAAAAATGTACTTTTTGTGGGTGATTTTTATATGTAAGTGCAGGTTTCCTCCTATTGTGTGCACTATGTGATCACTGATTTTATTTACCTATATATGCTACACTGATCTGTTATCTCTTATCCATTCTTTCGGCAGGACTTTGAAAAAGCTCTTTTCTTTCCATGTAAAGCGGCAGAGCTGGTGAATGACTATGGAAAGGGTTGGAGTCTAAAATACAGAGCGATGAGTCAGTACCATATGGCTTTCGCATACCGTAAGCTGGGCCGGTTGTCTGATGCAATGGAGTGTTGTGAGGTACGGGGTAACTCTAGACTAACACCTCACTATTTGTCCTTACCGTGACTTAACTATAGCAATAAAGGTATTGTCGTGGACATGAAACTGAACATTTTTTTTCATGATTCATATACAGCATACAATTTTAATTTACGTTGCTTAATTCTCCTAGTATCCTTTGTTAAAAGAAGCAGCAATGCACTACAGAGACCTAGCTGAACACATCAATGACAAGTGACATATACATGCAGCCACCAATCAGCAGCCAGCTTCCAGTACTGCTAAATACTCCTAAACCTAACTAGGTATGCATTTCAACAAAAGATACCAAGAAAACAAAGCAAATTAGATAACTGGAGTAAATTGAAAAGTTGTTTAAAATTTCATATACACATCTTGGACTATAAATCTTGTCTCAGCATACAGTTATGCACACATGTATATTATTTAATTAACGAAACTATGTTTGTGTCATTCTATACCGTTTTGTCAGGGTTGTTCTAATTAACATAACATACTTTATATACCAAATATTAGTCACCCATCTACAATACCAAAGTTTGTGTAAAAAATATAAAATAAAAAAACTAAATCCCAACTATAATACAAGCTATCCACCACTACTAAATGTTATACAGTATCTATATTTTAATTATATTACAATTGTCATTTTTAGTTTATGTGCAGAACTTTGCATTGTAGGTGATTTATAGATGTGCATTTGTTTAGTTACAAATGAATATTCGTAACGAAAATACTATTCGTTTTGTTTTCACAAAACGATTATCCAAATGAATGCACTAATGTTAAAGAAAACTAATATATACTCACGTAATTCAGTAATATACATTCACTTCCTTTCAATGACCTTTTTAAAGGTAAAATACTTAGCTAGAGCTCGCTAATCCAACCCTTCTTCACCGAGTCCAGGGCCGAGCTAATTGGAGATTTAGCGCACACTAAGCTGCCTTCTAGTGTGGCCCTGGGTTCGGTGAACAAGGGTTGGGGTTAGCGAGGCTCCCCCAGTGCGCTATAGGTAAGTATAAAACTGCAGCTAATACTATTTCACCTGCATTAAAGGGAAATTTACATTAAAAAAAACTAATGTAAATTTTACCAAATATTCAATATTTGTTTCTTTTTAAACAAATACCGTATAGTTCAGCAAACGAATATTCTGAAAAACTATGAACTGAATCTGCTTGGTCTGAATGCTCCGTGTTGCAACTAAGGGGCTGATTTATGAAAGTGCGGACGGACATGATCCGCTGTAGCGATCATGTCCGCCGCTCACCGATAAATGCTGACAGCATACGCTGGCCTAGATTTGGAGTTCGGCGGTAGCCGTCAAAACCAGCGTTAGAGGCTCCTAACGCTGGTTTTGGCCGCCCGCTGGTATTTGGAGTCAGTGATTAAAGGGTCTAACGCTCACTTTTCAGCCGCGACTTTTCCATACCGCAGATCCCCCTACGCCATTTGCGTAGCCTATCTTTTCAATGGGATCTTTCTAACGCTGGTATTTAGAGTCGTTTCTGAAGTGAGCGTTAGAGCTCTAACGACAAGATTCCAGCCGCCTGAAAATAGCAGGAGTTAAGAGCTTTCTGGCTAACGCCGGTTTATAAAGCTCTTAACTACTGTACTCTAAAGTACACTAACACCCATAAACTACCTATGTACCCCTAAACCGAGGTCCCCCCACATCGCCGCCACTCTATTTAAATTTTTAACCCCTAATCTGCCGACCGCCACCTACGTTATACTTATGTACCCCTAATCTGCTGCCCCTAACCCCACCGAGCCCTATATTATATTTCTTAACCCCTAACTTGCCCCCCACAACGTCGCCGCAAGCTACTTAAAATAATTAACCCCTAATCTTCCGACCGCAAATCGCCGCCACCTACGTTATCCCTATGTACCCCTAATCTGCTACCCCTAACATCGCCGACCCCTATATTATATTTATTAACCCCTAATCTGCCCCCCTCAACGTCGCCGACACCTGCCTACACTTATTAACCCCTAATCTGCCGAGCGGACCTGAGCGCTACTATAATAAAGTTATTAACCCCTAATCCGCCTCACTAACCCTATCATAAATAGTATTAACCCCTAATCTGCCCTCCCTAACATCGCCGACACCTACCTTCAATTATTAACCCCTAATCTGCCGACCGGAGCTCACCGCTATTCTAATAAATGTATTAACCCCTAAAGCTAAGTCTAACCCTAACACTAACACCCCCCTAAGTTAAATATAATTTTTATCTAACAAAATAAATTAACTCTTATTAAATAAATGATTCCTATTTAAAGCTAAATACTTACCTGTAAAATACATCCTAATATAGCTACAATATAAATTATAATTATATTATAGCTATTTTAGGATTAATATTTATTTTACAGGTAACTTTGTAATTATTTTAACCAGGTACAATAGTTATTAAATAGTTAAAAACTATTTAATAGTTACCTAGTTAAAATAATAACAAAATTACCTGTAAAATAAGTCCTAACCTAAGATATAATTAAACCTAACACTACCCTATCAATAAAATAATTAAATAAACTACCTACAATTACCTACAATTAACCTAACACTACACTATCAATAAATTAATTAAATACAATTCCTACAAATAAATACAATTAAATAAACTAGCTAAAGTACAAAAAATAAAAAAGATCTAAGTTACAGAAAATAAAAAAATATTTACAAACATAATAAAAATATTACAACAATTTTAAACTAATTACACCTACTCTAAGCCCCCTAATAAAATAACAAAGCCCCCCAAAATAAAAAATTCCCTACCCTATTCTAAATTAAAAAAGTTACAAGCTCTTTTACCTTACCAGCCCTGAACAGGGCCCTTTGCGGGGCATGCCCCAAGAATTTCAGCTCTTTTGCCTGTAAAAGAATAAATACAATACCCCCCCCCCAACATTACAACCCACCACCCACATACCCCTAATCTAACCCAAACCCCCCTTAAATAAACCTAACACTAAGCCCCTGAAGATCTTCCTACCTTGTCTTCACCATACCAGGTTCACCGATCCGTCCTGAAGAGCTCCTCCGATGTCCTGATCCAAGCCCAAGCGGGGGCTGAAGAGGTCCATGATCCGGTCAAAGTCTTCATCCAAGCGGGGCAGAAGAGGATCTTCCATCCGATTGAAGTCATCATCCAGGCGGCATCTTCGATCTTCTTCCATCCGGAGCGAAGCGGCAGGATCCTGAAGACATCCAGCGCGGAACATCCATCCGGACCGACGACTGAACGACGAATGACTGTTCCTTTAAGGGACGTCATCCAAGATGGCGTCCCTCGAATTCCGATTGGCTGATAGGATTCTATCAGCCAATCGGAATTAAGGTAGGAATTTTCTGATTGGCTGATGGAATCAGCCAATCAGAATCAAGTTCAATCCGATTGGCTGATCCAATCAGCCAATCAGATTGAGCTCGCATTCTATTGGCTGTTCCGATCAGCCAATAGAATGCGAGCTCAATCTGATTGGCTGATTGGATCGGCCAATCGGATTGAACTAGATTCTGATTGGCTGATTCCATCAGCCAATCAGAAAATTCCTACCTTAATTTCCGATTGGCTGATAGAATCCTATCAGCCAATCGGAATTCGAGGGACGCCATCTTGGATGACGTCCCTTAAAGGAACAGTCATTCATCGTTCAGTCGTCGGTCCGGATGGATGTTCCGCGCTGGATGTCTTCAGGATCCTGCCGCTTCGCTCCGGATGGAAGAAGATCGAAGATGCCGCCTGGATGATGACTTCAATCGGATGGAAGATCCTCTTCTGCCCCGCTTGGATGAAGACTTTGACCGGATCATGGACCTCTTCAGCCCCCGCTTGGGCTTGGATCAGGACATCGGAGGAGCTCTTCAGGACGGATCGGTGAACCTGGTATGGTGAAGACAAGGTAGGAAGATCTTCAGGGGCTTAGTGTTAGGTTTATTTAAGGGGGGTTTGGGTTAGATTAGGGGTATGTGGGTGGTGGGTTGTAATGTTGGGGGGGGGGGTATTGTATGTTTTTTTTTACAGGCAAAAGAGCTGAACTTCTTGGGGCATGCCCCGCAAAGGGCCCTGTTCAGGGCTGGTAAGGTAAAAGAGCTTGTAACTTTTTTAATTTAGAATAGGGTAGGGAATTTTTTATTTTGGGGGGCTTTGTTATTTTATTAGGGGGCTTAGAGTAGGTGTAATTAGTTTAAAATTGTTGTAATATTTTTATTATGTTTGTAAATATTTTTTTATTTTCTGTAACTTAGATCTTTTTTATTTTTTGTACTTTAGCTAGTTTATTTAATTGTATTTATTTGTAGCAATTGTATTTAATTAATTTATTGATAGTGTAGTGTTAGGTTAATTGTAGGTAATTGTAGGTAGTTTATTTAATTATTTTATTGATAGGGTAGTGTTAGGTTTAATTATATCTTAGGTTAGGACTTATTTTACAGGTAATTTTGTTATTATTTTAACTAGGTAACTATTAAATAGTTCTTAACTATTTAATAGCTATTGTACCTGGTTAAAATAATTACAAAGTTACCTGTAAAATAAATATTAATCCTATAATAGCTATAATATAATTATAATTTATATTGTAGCTATATTAGGATGTATTTTACAGGTACGTATTTAGCTTTAAATAGGAATCATTTATTTAATAAGAGTTAATTTATTTCGTTAGATAAAAATTATATTTAATTTAGGGGGGTGTTAGTGTTAGGGTTAGACTTAGCTTTAGGGGTTAATACATTTATTAGAATAGCGGTGAGCTCCGGTCGGCAGATTAGGGGTTAATAATTGAAGTTAGGTGTCGGCGATGTTAGGGAGGGCAGATTAGGGGTTAATACTATTTATGATAGGGTTAGTGAGGCGGATTAGGGGTTCATAACTTTATTATAGTAGCGCTCAGGTCCGCTCGGCAGATTAGGGGTTAATAAGTGTAGGCAGGTGTCGGCGACGTTGAGGGGGGCAGATTAGGGGTTAATAAATATAATATAGGGGTCGGCGATGTTAGGGCAGCAGATTAGGGGTACATAGGGATAATGAAGGTTGCGGCGGTGTACGGTGCGGCAGATTAGGGGTTAATAATAATATGCAGGGGTCAGCGATAGCGGGGGCGGCAGATTAGGGGTTAATAAGTGTAAGGTTAGGGGTGTTTAGACTCGGGGTACATGTTAGAGTGTTAGGTGCAGACGTAGGAAGTGTTTCCCCATAGGAAACAATGGGGCTGCGTTAGGAGCTGAACGCTGCTTTTTTGCAGGTGTTAGGTTTTTTTTCAGCTCAAACAGCCCCATTGTTTCCTATGGGGGAATCGTGCACGAGCACGTTTTTGAGGCCGGCCGCATCCGTAAGCAACTCTGGTATCGAGAGTTGCATTTGCGGTAAAAATGCTCTACGCTCCTTTTTTGGAGCCTAACGCAGCATTTGATTAAACTCTCGATACCAGAGTTAAATTTATGGTGCGGCCAGAAAAAAGCCCGCGGAGCGTTAGCAGCCCTTTTACCGCCGAACTCCAAATCTAGGCCGCTGTTGGCATTTATCATTGCACAAGCAATCGGCCGCTAGCAGGGGATGTCTTAAGACCGCTGCTTCAAAACTGCTGTTTCCGGCGAGCCTGAAGGCTCATGCGGAAACAGTTACATTCAGGGCCATTCGGCCCTTGTTAAATTGTCCCCTTAACTTCTGTTTCCAGCGAGCCTAAAAGCTTGTGCGGAAACAGCTGCATCAAGCTCCTTTTAGGGCTTGTTAAATCGGCCCCTAAGTGTTGTCTTGAAGGTTCTGTTCGTATCAAAGGGATATTGCACTATAACTCTAATCTGTAATTCACATTGTGTATTGATCAACAGTTAAATAGAAAACATTGAAAAGAGAATTTTTAGTTATTGGATATTGTATAAAATATTCTGGAACCTCGAATCCTGCCCCATTATATATTTCTTTTGAATGTTCAGGTAATATAGCCAGAATCCATTATGCTATAGTTTTTTTGTTTTCATTGAGGCAGGCTCCCATCCCTGTAAAATTGTTGTTTTTTCACAAGCAACTTTACAGTTGTAGCAACTTGGACAAAATGGCTACTGATTGGTTTTATCTCCCCAAGTTCTGAAAATGGACAGGGCAAGTGCTCAATCGGGGGACTGGATTGGAGGCTTCCTAATATGTAACTAAAAAGGCTTGGTTCACAGTTCTTCACTGTATTTTAACTGTTGATAAGCCACTTGTTTACACCATTGTAGTGTTCATAATATAGTCGAATGCCCCTTTAAATTATTGCCTTTAAGCAGGAGTAGCACGAGGCTGTGTACAGTTTCCCCATGTTAAGCACAGCCACACTCTCTGATACAGTGTGTTCCTCTGCCAAGATCACAGCTGATTCATCTGCACATAATGTGCTATTTAAACATCCAGAGAGCTTGCTTCCCTCTGTGGATAAAAAATAGCATAAAACTGCATCTTCTAGTGCAAGAAGCTGTTGGTTTCCATGGTCCCATTCATTACTCAATCCATTTAACAACATGAGGTTACCTCTGAGAGTCTTATTTTATTCTACTTCTATACTCTAAATGTGTGACCACCTGGGCAGAGTACAGGGAAAACCTATGGAGAAAATTGAGATTTTCTCTGTCCGTTGGCATAAAGAAATCAAAAGTTCACCCTTAAAGTGACTTAAATATTCAAAAAGAAAATACTCTAATGTGTAAATGGGTCAAACATATAAGTAAAGTCTGGTGAAAATTAAACGTCGTGATTCAGATAGGGCATGTAATTTTAAACAACTTTCCAATTTGCTTTTATCATCATATTTGCTTTTTCCTCTTGGTATGCTTAGTTGAAAACTAATCCTAGCCAAGTCCTTGAAGGCTGCCTCTTATCTCAAAGCATTTGACAGTTTTTCACAACTAGAGGGCATTAGTTCATGTATGCCATATAGATAACATTGTGCTCATGTACGTGAAGTTACATTTGAGAGAGCACTGATTGGCTGAAATGCAAGTCTGTCAAAAGAACTGAAATAAGTGGGCAGTCTGCAGAGACTTGGATACAAGGTAATCACAGAGGTAAAAAGTGTATTAATATAACAATGTTGGTTATGCAAAACTGGGGATTGGGTAATAAAGGGATTATCTTTTTAAGAAATAAAAATTCTGTTGACTGCCCCTTTAATGTCAACTTCAGAGCAGCAGTGCACCGGTGCTGATGCTGCCAAAGACAAGAGGTATATGTGTATAGCCACCAATCAGCAAATAGTTCTCAGGAGTACATTGCTGCTCCTGATCCTACCTAGAAATACTTTTCAACAAAGGATACTAAAAGAATGAATAACTGATAGAATTATTTTTAAAAGCCTGTGAAAATTATAAACTGTATCTGAACCATGAGAGCTTACTTCAGCTAAAAGAGCATTTTAGTCATAGGGGCCGATTTATTAAAGTGTGAGCGGACATGATACGATGTAGCGTATCATGTTCGCCGCACATCGCTAAATGCTGACAGCATATACGCTGTCGGCATTTATCATTGCTCAAGCAGTTCTTGTGAACTGCTTGTGCAATGCTGCCCCCTGCAGATTTGCGGCCAATCAGCCACTAGCAGGGGGTGTCAATCAGCCCGATCGTATATGATCGGGCGGATTGATGTCCGCAGCCTCAGAGCAGACGGACAAGTTATGGAGCAGCAGTTTTTAGACCGCTGCTTCCTAACTTCTGTTTTAGACAAGCCTAAAGGCTTGCGAGGAAACAGGGGCATCAAGCTTCATTCGGAGCTTGATAATTCAGCCCCATAGTCTTTCCATTACTTGTCCAGTGCAGAGGATGTATATTAGCCGCCCTTTGCGCTGCCTTGCTTGTTTGTTGCCTACTGTTAGCATCTGAAGGTGACACTGGGCATGATGATGTCACTCGCAATGAGTAAGTGACAAGTGGCTGCTACTGGTGTGAGAAAGGTGACTATCTTGTGACAATCTTGTTCCTGCACCACTTAGGATGTGAAGCACCTTGTATGAAAGAGGGGAGTAAGCAGGCCCTCTAAGATGCAGGGCATAATAATAGGAATAGCAATTTACTTGCAGGAGCAGATAAACCACTGTTTTGGCTGATGGGAGAGCTCTAACAGTTTCCCACCTACCCCACTTTGATTCATTAAATGAAGGGTCACTTGCCCCCTAGAAAGCAGGTGGGAAAGAGTAATCAAATGCCCCACTAGGGTGGTTTTCTGTAAAGTTGGAGGAGCCTCTTTCTTTTCCTCTGAATTAGGTAGAGTCGGATTTAATCACTCATTCGACAGGATTTCCTTATTTTTAAATTGTCACATGTCCCTATAATAAGGGTCCTTCAAACCACAGGTCAGGACCCATTACTGGGTTGCAACACCAAGTTTTACTTGCGATGTGTGACGTGTGTGTTTGTATGAGTGTGTGTGACGTGTGTGTTGTAGGAGAGTGTGTGTGGCATGTGTGTTGTATGAGTGTGTGTGATGTGTGTGTTGTAGGAGAGTGTGTGTGTTGTATGAGTGTGTGTGACGTGTGTGTGTGTTGTAGGGGAGTGTGTGTGACGTGTGTGTTGTATGAGTGTGTGTGACGTGTGTGTGTTGTAGGAGAGTGTGTGTGTTGTATGTGTGTGTGTGACGTGTGTGTGTGTTGCAGGAGAGTGTGTGTGACGTGTGTGTTGTATGAGCGTGTGTGACGTGTGTTTGTTGCAGGAGAGTGTGTGTGACGTGTGTGTGTTGTATGTGTGTGTTGTAGGAGAGTGTGTGTGACGTGTGTGTTGTATGAGTATGTGTGCGTGTGTTATATGAGAGTGTGGTGTGTGTGTTGTAGGAGAGTGTGTGTGACGTGTGTGTTGTATGAGTATGTGTGCGTGTGTTATATGAGAGTGTGGTGTGTGTGTTGTAGGAGAGTGTGTGTGACGTGTGTGTTGTAGGAGAGTGTGTGACGTGTGTGTGTTGTAGGAGAGTGTGTGACGTGTGTGTGTTGTAGGAGAGTGTGTGTGACGTGTGTGTTGTATGAGTGTGCGTGTGTTATATGAGAGTGTGGTGTGTGTGTTGTAGGAGAGTGTGAGTGTGGTTTGTTGTATAAAAGTGTGTGTGGCGTGTAGGAGAGTAGGTATGGTGTGTGTGTTGTAGGGGAGTATGGGTGGTGTATGTTGTAGGAGAGTGTGTGCGACGTGTGTGTTATTACTTTTTACAACACTTTCAAGTTTGTCTACAATCAGGGAATAAAGTGCACAGATATTTTAGTCACATTGCCAAAAATTAAAGTGCATGGCTTCATTTCTTACTGTTGGGAAATACTGAACCTGGCCACCAGGAAGAGGCAAAGACACCCCAGCCAAAGGCTTAAAGGGACATAAAACCTAAGTATTTTTCTTTCATGATTCAGATAGAACATACAATTTTAAACAACTTTTCAATTTACTTCTGTTATCAATTTTTCTTTGTTTTCTTGTTATCTTTTGTTGAAAAGCTGGGATGTAAGCTCATGAGTGTGCACGTGTCTACAGCACTATATGGCAGCAGTGTTGCAACAATGTTATACATTAGCAGGAGCACTAGATTGCAGCACTATTTCCTGTCATGTAGAATTTCAGGCATGTGCACGCTACCTACCTATGTATCTCTTCAACAAAGAATAACATGAGAACTAAGTAAATTTGATAATAGAAGTAAATTGGAAACTTTTTTTAAAATTGTATTCTCTATCTGAATAACTAAAGATTTTTTTGGGGTTTAATGTCCCTTTATATACCTCTCCCACTTCCCCTATCCCCCAGTCATTCTCTGCCTTTCGTCACAGGAGGATGACTGAGAAGTGTCAGAAGATTTCAGAGTTGTTCCTCAGGAGGGGGTATATGCCCTTCGATATAGGTCTGGAGTTTTAAGTAGTCTTGTCAGCCTCTCAATGAGAGCACTGACGAAACTTAGAGTCTGGAGAAGCAGGGAGAGTCTTTCAGCGAACCCATCCAGACTGAGTTTCACTGTCTGCTTTTTCTTCACTCAAGTCCATGTCAGGAGCGATGCTACAAGACTGTCCCACTTGTGAGGCTGTGTTTCTTTTCCTTTACATATGTTGAAAACGCTGAAGTCAGGGTCACAGTGTGGCTCCTTTTATCTTATTAGAATCTTGGGTTAATATCTCCTGATGGAGGTTATTGAACAGTGGGCATTAATCTAATGTGATACTTTGATCTTATGCTGCTTTATGTGTGAGATTTATTGGGCTCATAGACTGTTATGCTATAACAGAACACACAGGTTTTTACTTTCACTTTGAACGCTGCGCAGCTTGTAGCTTGTCGCCCTTTTTCTCATTTCAGGGGAGGTCCTGCCTTGCGCACCACGTGACCGGGTGTGGTCACACTTTCGATTTCTCTTTCCTGCCCGAGCTAGCTGTCGGAGAAGACTTTCGGCTAGATTTAGAGTTTTGTCGGTAAGGACCCGCGTAGCTAACGCCGGCTTTTTTCTGGCTGCACCATAAAAATAACTCTGGTATTGAGAGTCCACATAAAGGCTGCGTTAGGCTCCAAAAAAGGAGCGTAGAGCATATTTAACGCAGCTTCAACTCTCGATACCAGAGTTGCTTATGGACGCGGCCAGCCTCAAAAACGTGCTCGTGCACGATTCCCCCATAGGAAACAATGGGGCTGTTTGAGCTGAAAAAAACCTAACACCTGCAAAAAAGCCGCGTTCAGCTCCTAACGCAGCCCCATTGTTTGCTATGCGGAAACACTTCCTACGTCTGCACCTAACACTCTAACATGTACCCCGAGTCTAAACACCCCTAACCTTACACTTATTAACCCCTAATCTGCCGCCCCCGCTATCGCTGACCCCTGCATATTATTATTAACCCCTAATCTGCCGCTCCGTAAACCGCCGCTACTTACATTATCCCTATGTACCCCTAATCTGCTGCCCTAACATCGCCGACCCCTATATTATATTTATTAACCCCTAATATGCCCCCCACAACGTCGCCTACACCTGCCTACACTTATTAACCCCTAATCTGCCGTCCGGACCTGAGCGCTACTATAATAAAGTTATTAACCCCTAATCCGCCTCACTAACCCTATAATAAATAGTATTAACCCTTAATCTGCCCTCCCTAACATCGCCGACACCTAACTTCAATTATTAACTCCTAATCTGCCGACTGGAGCTCACCGCTATTCTAATAAATGTATTAACCCCTAAAGCTAAGTCTAACCCTAACACTAACACCCCCCCTAAATTAAATATAATTTACATCTAACGAAATTAATTATCTCTTATTAAATAAATGATTCCTATTTAAAGCTAAATACTTACCTGTAAAATAAATCCTAATATAGCTACACTATAAATTATGATTATATTATAGCTATTTTAGGATTAATATTTATTTTACAGGTAACTTTGTAATTATTTTAACCAGGTACAATAGCTATTAAATAGTTAAGAACTATTTAATAGTTACCTAGTTAAAATAATAACAAAATTACCTGTAAAATAAATCCTAACCTAAGTTACAATTAAACCTAACACTACACTATCATTAAATTAATTAAATAAAATATCTACAATTACCTACAATTAAACCTAACACTACACTATCAATACATTAATTAAATACAATACCTACAAATAACTACAATGAAATAAACTAACTAAAGTACAAAAAATAAAAAAGAACTAAGTTACAACAAATAAAAAAATATTTACAAACATAAGGAAAATCTTACAACAATTTTAAACTAATTACACCTACTCTAAGCCTCCTAATAAAATAACAAAGCCCCCCAAAATAAAAAATGCCCTACCCTATTCTAAATTACTAAAATTCAAAGCTCTTTTACCTTACCAGCCCTGAACAGGGCCCTTTGTGGGGCATGCCCCAAGAAGTTCAGCTCTTTTGCCTGTAAAAAAAAACATACAATACCCCCCCCCCAACATTACAACCCACCACCCACATACCCCTAATCTAACCCAAACCCCCCTTAAATAAACCTAACACTAAGCCCCTGAAGATCATCCTACCTTGTCTTCACCCTACCAGGTTCACCGATCCGTCCTGGCTCCAAAATCTTCATCCAACCCAAGCGGGGGCTGGTGATCCATCTTCCGGCGGCTGAAGAGGTCCAGAAGAGGCTCCAAAGTCTTCATCCTATCCGGGAAGAAGAGTAGATCCGGACCGGCAACCATCATCTTCCAAGCGGCATCTTCTATCTTCATCCGATGAGGACCGGCTCCATCCTGAAGACCTCCACCGCGGACCCATCTTCATCCGGCGACGTCCAACTGAAGAATGAGGGTTCCTTTAAGGGACGTCATCCAAGATGGCGTCCCTCGAATTCAGATTGGCTGATAGGATTCTATCAGCCAATCGGAATTAAGGTAGGAATATTCTGATTGGCTGATGGAATCAGCCAATCAGAATCAAGTTCAATCCGATTGGCTGATCCAATCAGCCAATCAGATTGAGCTCGCATTCTATTGGCTGCTCCGATCAGCCAATAGAATGCGAGCTCAATCTGATTGGCTGATTGGATTGGCGTTAGCCCAGAAAGCTCTTAACTACTGACTTTTTTCTGCGGCTGGAGTTTTGTCGTTAGATTTCTAACGCTCACTTCAGACACGACTCTAAATACCGGAGTTAGAAAAATCCCATTGAAAAGATAGGTACGCAATTTACGTAAGGGGATCTGCGGTATGGAAAAGTCGCGGTTGAAAAGTGAGCGTTAGACCCTTTTTTGAGTGACTCCAAATACCGGAGGTAGCCTAAAACCAGCGTTAGGAGCCTCTAACGCTGGTTTTCACGGCTACCGTCAAACTCCAAATCTAGGCCTTTGTTTCTCTGTTTGAGAAGACTTTGTTTCTCTGTTTGCCTGGGTCTAGGAGGTGGTGAGTGCCCCAGTCATTGGGAGTATAAAGGTGTAGTTTTGTGAGAAATAAAAAGATCATTTATCTTGTGTCCTACTGTTATTAGCGCAAGCTATGGAGGATTCTGATATGCTTGAGGGTACTCCCTCTATTCCTAATAGTAAGACCTGTCTATATTTTGAGGAGGCCTTGGTATGCCCACCCTCTCAACTATGTTCCATATGCATCAACAAGATTATTATGTCTAAGAAGGTTAACCCCTTTAGTACTACTGAGCCGTCCACCTCTGAGAACTTGCCATCCCGTGAGGTGCATACCCATCAGTCATCTACCTCATCACATGCAGCTTCCTGTAGCACGCTTGATACTTTGTCTGGAGGGAGCCTTTTACCATGCAGTTAAAGACGGCGGTGTCTGAGGCTCTTAGTGCTTTACCTTGCCCTGCAAAGCGCAAGCAAAAGGTTAAACATAGCTCTCCGGTCCAGGGGTCATCCAGTGATTTATGAGATTTGTCTGTTTTTCAAGTATCCAAGGATGGGTCACACTCTGAGTCTTCAGAGGGCAAGTAAAGAGATATTGGTTAAAAAGTTCCATTACATTCATACATTATAACTTTTATTACAAAAACTAGGAACAATCAGTCATACAATAGCGAGGGCTTGAATAAATTAAAAACACTTGAACCAGGTTAATTTAGAATATCGATGTGTCATAATAATCTTCTGAAATAATACCTATCAGCCAGCAGTTAAACAAATAAGCTAGAATAATTTAAGCCCTTACAATCCGAGGGCTGAATTACGTTTAAAATATTAATGCTAAGACTGAAGGCTGAGGTAGAAATATCAATATATCAACAAGCCATAAATTTTAACCAAGGTAAGCAGTTTAAAAATGGATAACTAGGAGAGACAAAGCTGCTCCTGTCGGACCCCTGACGCACTTTTCACAAAGAACGCTTCCTCAGAGTTTTTTTTGCAGAGTTAATTAACATTTTATATTGTGGAGCCAATTCCTATATACTTAATTGTATTCTTTCTTACAATTAGTTTAGCTAGTTGTTCTGTTCTGCTTAATTAGACTCCACAACAGGTATTAATTCTAAAGGTACTTTTAAATTTATCTATTTGTTACATAAGTACAGTTATGTTCTTCAGAGGGTGAACTTTCTGAATCCGGAGGATGCTACCTCTAGGCCTCCGGCTGCGGAGGAGCCAGCCTTTAAATTTAAAATTGAACACTTACGTTTTCTTCTAAAGGAAGTTCTGTCGACATTAACCTGAACCTTTGATCCCTAAATTAGACAGAGTGTACGAGGACGGGGTAGCACCGCTAACTTTTCCTGTACCTGCAAAAATGGCGAACATTATTAAGAAAGAGTGGGATAGAATTGGATCTTCCTTTTCCTCTTTGTCTGCTTTTAAAACATTATTCCCGGTCCAGGACTCTCAGCTGGAGTTGTGGAGTTTTGTCCCTGCTATCTCCATGCTAGCCAAGCGTACTACTATTTCACTTGAGGATAGCTCGTCATTCAGAGAGCTGATGGATAAGAAGATGGAAACTTTTCTCAGAAAAATGTTTCAGCATACGGGATACTTATTTCAACAGGCAGCGGCTGTTGCCTTGGTTGCTGGAGCTGGGGCCTACTAGTGCGATTCCTTAGCAGATTTGATCAAGGTGAAGGGTCCCCTCGATGTTATCCAAGAAAGAATTAAAGCCTTGAGAATTGCTAATTCTTTTATCTGTGATGCAAACATGCAGATTATTTGCCTGAATGCTAAGATCTCTGGTTTCTCAGTACAGACCCGTCAGGCGCTCAGGCTGAAGTCCTGGTCTGCGGACATGGCTTCTAAGTCTAGACTAATTTGGCTCCCCTTTAAGGGAAATATTTTATTTGGTCCAGGTCTGGACTCCATTATCTCCACGGTTAAAGGGGGCAAGGGTGACTTCCTACTGCAGGATAAAAAGAACAAATCTAAGGGACAATGATCTAATTTTCGTTCCTTTCGTTCTGAAAAGTCCCAACGTCAGCAGTCCTCCTCTAAGCCCGAACAAACCCAGAGCACTTGGAAGCCGGCTCAATCCTGGAATTAATCCAAGCAGAACAAGAAGCCCGCTGAGACCAAGTTGGCATGAAGGGGCAGCCCACAATCCGGCGCGTAGGTGGCAGACTGTCGTTGTTTTCAGATGCTTGGTTCAGGGATGTGCAGGATCTATGGGTCCTGGAGGTCATAGCTCAGAGATACAAGATAGGTTTCAAATCTCATCCACCCAAGAGCAGATTTGCTCCTCTCAAGCCTGTCTTCAAGACCAGAAAAGAGGGAATTCTTTCTGGAGTGCGTGCGGGATCTGTCCTCCTTAGGGGTCATTGTCACGGTTCCTATCGCAGAAAGAAGTTTGGGATACTATTCAAACCTGTTTGTGGTCCCAAAGAAGGAGGGAACTTTCCGCCCAATTCTGGACCTAAAGTGCTTAAGCAAGTTTCTAAATGTCCCCTCGTTCAAGATGGAGACAATAAGGTCCATCCTTCCTCTAGTTCAGGAAGGACAGTTCATGAACACTATAGATCTGAAGGATGCCTACCTTCATGTTCCAATCCACAGGGACCACTTCCAGTTCCTAAGGTTTGCTTTCCTGGATCAGCACTTCCAGTTCATTGCACTTCCGTTTGGTCTAGCTACTGCTCCACGAATCTTTGAAAAGGTTCTAGGGGCTCTCCTGACCATCGCCAGAACCCAAGGTATAGCAGTAGCTCCCTACTTGGATGACATTCTGGTTCAAGCACCTTTTTGTCTAGCGGAGGACCATTGGGTATCTCTTCTCTCTCTTCTTTGATCTCATGGATGGAAGATAAACTTAGAAAAGAGTTCTCTTATTTCAAGCACCAGGGTAGAATTCCTGGGTACTATAATAGACTCGATATCCATGAGGATATTTCTAACCGACCAGAGACGTTGCAAGCTAGCTTTGGCATGTCTTGCCCTCCATACCTCCTTAAGGCCATCTGTGGCTCAGTGTATGGAGGCAATTGGTCTCATGGTGTCCAGCATGGACATAATTCCCTTTGCCAGGTTCCGTCTCAGACCATTACAGCTATGCATGCTGAGGCTGTGGAATGGTGATCATTCGGATCTGTCTCAACAGATTTCCCTGGACAGCCGGTCAAGAGAATCGCTCTCTTGGTGGCTCTGTCCAGATCATCTGTCCCAAGGGACATCCTTTCTAAGACCATCCTGGGAGATTGTGACTACGGACACAAGTTTATCAGGATGGGGAGCTGTTTAGGGTGCCAAGAAGGCGCAGGGCCTGTGGTCTCAGGAGGAATGCTCCCTCCCCATCAACATTCTGGAACTTTGAGCAATCTACAATGCTCTGAAGGCTTGGCCTCTTCTGGGTTCGTTCCTTCCTTGTGTCCTAATCCTTCTTTTTTGAAGGAACGTTTGCTTCATAATTTAGACGTGGTTCGAGCCTTGAAGTTCTATCTTCAGGCTTCTAAAGATTTTAGACAAACTCCTTCCTTGTTTGTTGCCTATTCTGGGAAGCGTAAGGGTCAGAAGGTCTCTACGACTTCCTTGTCTTTTTGGTTAAGGAGTGTTATCCGCTTAGCTTATGAGACAGCGGGAAATAAGCCTCCTCAGAGAATTATGGCTCATTCTACTAGAGCAGGGGCTTCCTCTTGGACCTTTAAGAATGAGGCCTCAGATTAGGGTCCGCCTCTCTTTTTATCCCTCCCGTTATCATTTAGTGTTCTCTAGAGCTTGGGTATAAGTTTCCCAACAGTAAGGAATGAAGCCGTGGACTCTCCTTATATTAAGAAGGAAAACATAAATTATGCTTACCAGATAATTTCATTTCCTTCTGTATAAGGAGAGTCCACTGCCTCCACCCGTGTTCTCCGATGGGCGGCCCCCTAAATTATATTTTTCTTCTGGCACCTTTTATACCCTGATATTTCTCCTACTGTTCCTTGTTCCCTTGGCAGAATGACTGGGGGATAGGGGAAGTGGGAGAGGTATTTAAGCCTTTGGCTGGGGTGTCTTTGCCTCCTTCTGGTGGCCAGGTTTAGTATTTCCCAACAGTAAGGAATGAAGCCGTGGATTCTCCTTATACAGAAGGAAATTAAATTATCTGGTAAGCA